>NC_056728.1:1350581404-1350704590 GCF_019279795.1 Protopterus annectens
TAGTTTTGATTTCTTTTCGTTTACTGTGTACTCTAGGCAACTTAGAAGATGTCGTACAAAAGCCAGGTGTTGTAAGACAATGTCCTTGCTTTCTACTTGGATGAGACAGTCATCCAGGTATGGGTATATCTGAATTCCTCTCGGTCTGCAGTATGCAATTACTGGTGCCAGGCATTTTGTGAAGACCCTGGGCGCAGTAGATAAGCCAAAGGGCAGTGCAGAGAATTGGTAATGGGTTGAACCTGCAATGAAACGGAGGTATCTTCTGCAATTTTGTCTGATAGGGACATGCAGGTATGCCTCCTTGAGGTCCAATGTTACTAGCCAAGCTTTCTTGACCAACATGGGAAGAAGCTGCTGTAGTGTTAGCATCTTGAATTTGGGTACTTGCAAGAAGGTGTTTAAAATTGAAAGGTCCAGAATGGGTCTCCAAGCATTGTCCTTTCTGGGGACTAGAAAAAGCTTCGAGGAAAATCCTTGTCCTTGCTCCTGTGTAGGTACCAGTTGAATGGCTCTCATGTCCATGAGAGCTGCAATTTGTTTTTGTACCTCTGCCCATTGGTTTTGTGGCAGGTTTGGCATTCCTTTTAACCTTGGCAAGGTGTGGAAATGGAATCTGTATCCGTGTGAGATAATGTCTAGGACCCATTTGTCCTTTGTGACGATGCGCCAGTTGTCTGCAAAAAGTGCTAATTTTCCTCCCAAGAGAGCTGCCAAGCGGGTTTTGCTTGGCAGTTTGAGCTTTAAGTCATTGTGTTTGCCTTCTAGTGGTCTGGGACCTGTCTTCTCCTCCCTTCTGTGTTGTAGTGCCCCACTGGAGAGCTTTGTAAGGGATTTGTGTTTGTCCTCTGTCCCTTGGGCACCTGTATTTACCCCTCTGAGGTCTGTCAGAAGCTGGAAAGGATCAATTTCAGCTGAAGTGTGGGGGCTGTACCTATAAGAAATCTTTGACCATCTGCATAGATTTTGCCTGATCCTCCATTTTCTTTAAAACCTCCTCTGCTTTAACCCCAAATAAAACATCCTGCTGTAAGGGTGCATCCAGTAACTTTGCTTTAACATGATCAGGCAAAGATTGTTCCTTTAACCAAGCGTGCCTACGTATAACAGACCCAGTAACAGCTGCTCTAGAGGAAGCTTCCAAGGCATCAAAACCACATTGTAAAGTATGCTTGCCCACCTGCTCAGCTGCATGCAACAGATCTTGCATTTCCTTGAATTCAGACTGTTGAGGGTGAGTGCCCATCTTTTGTTTTATTTGAGACATTAGGAATTGCTGGTATTTAAGCATGTGAAATTGACAATTTAGTGCTCTCATAGCTAGAGTAGCTGAGGTGTAAACCTTCTTCCCCCACCTAGCTAGTGCTCTGGAGTCTCTTTCTGAAGGTACAGGATTTTTAGCCATAGAAGCCTTGGCCCCTCTGGGACCCTGGGAGATTGTCTCTGGGTCAGCAGCAGGGCTTTTGTAAAGGAATTTGGGAGAGTCAGGCACTCTATAGTATGTATCTGGTTTGGCTGGAGCAGGAGAATCTGGATTTAGACTAGATTCTAAGAAGACATCATCCACTATGTCCAAAACTGGGGGAATAGCAAGTGGTCTGTGCTGGGGGTGTAAAAGAAACTCTCGGAGCCTTTTCTTTGAGTCAGAGTAGTCCTGACCTTCCCAGTGGAAATGTTCCCCCAAAGGAGTAATCTTCAGGGGGAGAAGCTGAGGGAATGCAGTCTTCAGCATCAGAATCTTCATAAGGAGGGGGGGGGGGGGGGAGTAATCCTGTTCCTCAGAGGAGCCTGAGGAAACAGACACCTGATCAGAGGAGGCATAATTCTCCTCTTGTCTAGGCCTTTTGTCGGGGGGGGGGGGGGATTGGGAACCCCTGATCAAAGAAATCAAATCCTCAGCCATTTTAAGCATCTGTTTCATAGGCATAGGGCCTTGGCCTGGAGACTGAAGTGAAGGCTTTTTTGGTTTTAGAGGAGTCTTAAGCTTAGCATAAGAATTTATGGTGAGGGTAGTCGGTCTGAAGACACCTTCAGAAACCAAAGGTGTTTCTGCAGCACCGGCTTCCCCTACTGCAATGTCGTTGGTAGGGCCGAAGGAAAAAGGCTGCGTCGGCCTAGAACTCTCTGCTGGGAGATCCGATGCGGTCTGGGGATCCAATTCAGCAGTAGCCAGGGGCTGCATAAGCGCCTCACTGAAAACCGGAGAACCGGCGACCGGGCCAGCCGAGGCCTCGGTGTCTGGCTTGGGTCTAGGCTGCCTGTCCTTATCCTTGCGTTTTTTATGCACGCCGGTAGTCAATTGCTCCGACGGCATAGTGTAATTAAATTTTCTACCGAAGTAGTGTCGTGTAAAATCAAAGCGACGCTTTATAGTTCGCTTATTGAACCTAGCACAAAACCGACAACCAGTGACGTCGTGGTCTGGGCCTAGGCAAGGTATACAAAAAGAATGAAAGTCCTTATGAGGTATTTGCTTCCCATAAGAAATGCAATTGTTAACTTTTTCTGACATCGGACTGAGGAGAGAAAAGGTTCCCCAACGGAGTACTTAGCTTTGAAGACTTCGGACTGAAACTCGATTCGAAAATCTCAGGTGTCGGCCGACCGGCACTTGCGAACTGCTTCTGCTTCGGGCACCGCGCGGCAACAAAGACTGAAGAAAATGGCATCGGATGCCTCTGATATACCCCTGGCGCTCTGACGTCAGGGAAGAAGCGACAGCAACCGACGCCGGACCAAGACTTTGGAATTCTGGCTGACTGCGGGACCGCCTGACGGCAGGATAACCCAAGTGTGATGACTGCAGCAGGATGAACATCTACATTCTTACCCATGGGACAGCGTCCCTAGCACCTACATCCTGGGTGGCTCATAGAAAAATACTCCTGAGAACTGTACGGCCAAAGGACGACCTGCCCCTAGAAACCACGTCCAATTTGTAATGAGAAACAAATGTGTGAGGAGAAGCCCAAGTAGCTGCAGCACATATGTCATCCATTGACAATCTGGCCCGATAGGCTGAGTGAGCCTTGACCGGAAATGGTAGATCTTTACCTCCTACTTGGTAGACGAAAGAGATACAACTAGATATCCATCTAGATAGGGTGACCTTGGAGACCGGGGACCCCATTCTGTTTTCCGAAAAGGAAACAAAAGGTTGATCAGACTTCCGGATATCTTTTGTTCGGTGCAGATAGAAGTGTAATTGTCGGTGTACATCCAACTGATGAAATCTAAATTCTGCCTTGTTCGAAAAGTGAAGAAAGAACACAGGCAACTCTATGGATTGATTAAGATTAGACACGGAAGCCATTTTAGGAACAAAGGGTTTGGTCTAAGAGAAATCCTGTACTTATGGAAGATAAAGTATGGAGGTTTGATGGAGAGGGCTTGAATTTCTGAAACTCACCTTGCTCAAGTGATTGCTGTTAAGAAGGCTGTTTTCCAGGTCAAGAATTTCAATTCGCAGGTAGCTGCAGGCTCGAAAGGTGGTAAAGTAAGGGCTTGTAGAACAAAATTGAGATCCCAGGGCATGATTGGTTCGGAAACCGGGGGACAGAGCAACAGAGTACCCTTCAGGAAAGCCTTGCATAGTCTATGAGCCATGAGACTAGGCTCATTAGCGACATGAAAATTAGAAATCACTGCCAACTGAACTTTGATGGTGGCAGATGCCGAACCGTGATGGAAAAGCATAGACAAAAAAGTACAGTTTTGTACCTACCATAAATGTAGATGTTCGAGTGCTAATACAGCTGCAGTAATCACAGATGGGTTTTCTGCCATCAGGCGGGTCCTCGGTTGGCCGAATTCCAAAGTCTAGGTCCGGCGTCGGTTGCTGTTGCTTTCTTTCCTGACATTAGTGAGGCAGGGGTATATAAGACACAGCCGACGCCATTTTCTTCAGTCTTTCTTGCCCCAGATGTCAGGTGCCCCCAGTAGGAAGGCAATACATAAATTATATTTATATACATGCAATGCAATAATCAAAAATCAGTAGTTGCAAGCAAATATACCATAGAAGGATAACCCAATCAGGTTGTATGAAGAGGGGTTAGGCCTTAGGCCTTTACCAAGAGGGGAAGGAGGGAGGGAAAACTGTACTGCAGCTGTATTAGCACTCGAACATCTACATTTATGGTAGGTACAAAACTGTACTATGTTCATCGTGCATACAGCTGCAGTAATCACAGATGGGTAGAATCCCAAAGCTATGCACAGGGTGGTAGGCACTAGGTGGAACTGGGATGAGCCAGAATGCCCTGCAACACAGCAGTGGCAAAGCCTGCTCTAGTTTTGGAATATAAAGGCAGGTGGTAGTGTTTTGTGAAGGTATGCACAGAACTCCAAGTGGCAGCCTCTAAAATATCTTTGGTAGGAACTCCTCTGAGGAAGGCTGTAGAGGTAGCTGTGGCCCTCGTGGAGTGGGATCTGATGCCTGTAGGGACAGATTTTCCATGATAGGAGTAACAAAACCGTATGCAGTGGCCTATCCATTTTGAAATTGTCTGTTTGGTAACTGGCTTCCCTTGAGCTCCTACAGCATAGGACACAAAAAGTTGTTCTGACTTCCTGAAAGGCTTTGTTCTGTCCAAATAATAACATAGCTGTCTATGGATGTCTAAGGAGTGTAGCAGCCTTTCCCCTTTGTTTTGAGGATTGGGGTAAAAGGTAGGTAAGTGTATGGCTTGATTTAAAGCTACCCTGGATACCACTTTAGGCATAAATGACGGGTTGGGTTTGAAGGGAAACCCTGTCCTGATGGAAGATGAGAAAGGGCTGCACAGCCATGAGGGCTTGTAGTTCCGAAACCCTACGAGCTGAGGTAATGGCCAGAAGGAAAGCTGTTTTCCAGGACAAATATTGCAAATCTGTTGAGGCAGCTGGTTCAAAGGGAGGCAATGTTAATTTTTCTAGAATGTAATTAAGATCCCAGGCTGGCACTGGTTATTTCCTTGGTGGTCTTATATTCTTAGCCCCTCTGAGGAACGGTCTTAAGAGTGGGTGAGAGAATAAGGGTGGATCCGTGTTGAATTCTGCAGAAATGGCTGATGCATGGATTTTTATGGAGGAAAATGAAAGTCCACTGTTCAGCAGCTCAGCTAGATACTGTAATACCTGAGGCAAATTCAGTTTTCTAGGGTCCTGGCCTTTTTTCTCATTCCAAGAGCAAAACTGTTTCCATTTTGCGGAGTAAGCCTTTCTAGTAGATGGCCTTCTGGCCTCCAAAATGACATCCTGCACCTCTTTGGGGAGTAGGGTCTGTTGTGGTGTTAAGGAATTTTCCATGCAGCGAGATTTGAGTGTTTTCAGCTGACTGTGAAGAGTTTTGTAGCTGTGCTGAGTCAGCAGAAGAGGCTAAAGAGGTAGGGGCCAGGGAGGAGTATGTGTTAGGCTCCTCAGGAGTGGGTACCAGTGTTGTCTTGGCCAGTCTGGAGCAATCAGCATCATCTTCGGTCTGTCTGCTCTTGCTTTCAAGAGCACCTTGGGCAGAAGAGGCAGAGGTGGGAAAGCGTAAACTGTCCATGCTGTCCAACTGAATGAAAGGGCGTCCACTCTCCAGGCCTTTGGATGAAAGGTCCTTGAACAAAACTTTTTCAATTGATTCCTGTGGGAGGCGAAGAGATCTATGTCTGGCCTCCCCCACGCTTGGATTACCTTTGTAAGCACTTGAGGATGCAACTTCCATTAGTGTGGATCTGTCATATTTCTGCTTAGATTGTCTGCCAGCGTGTTTTCCAAACCTGGCAAGTACTGTGCTTGAAGTTCGATTTGCCATTCCAGAGCCAAGTTCCAAAGTGTCATGGCTAGTCTACACAGGGGGTATGAATGTGTTCCTCCTTGTTTGTTTATATACCACGTTACTGTGTTGTTGTCTGTTCTTATCAATAATTGTCCTGGATGCAGGAGGTCCTTGAAAGCTGTAATTGCATTTATCACTGCCAGCATTTCTTTTCGATTGATGTGAAGGTGCTTTTCCTTTTGGGACCATTTGCCCTGAATGCACCTGTCTGTCATGTGCGCCCCCCAGGCGTAATCTGAGGCGTCTGTTGTGATGACTTGATTTGCTTGAGGCTTGCAGAATGGGAGACCTGTGTTTGTTTGACATGCTTGGGCCCACCATAGAAATTCCTTTTGCAAACATGGAATTATTGGTATTATTGTTTCCAAACTGTGGCTGTGTTGAGTCCATAGGTTTTTTAGGTACCATTGAAGTTTCCTCATATGCAACTTTGCACATGGGATTAAAAGAATGCAAGATGCCATGAAGCCCAGAGCCTGCAGGATTTTCCTTGCAGTAAGCCTGGTACAATTTGCTAGTATTTTGAAGTACTGAGTTAGTTGCCCCTGTTTTTCTGGCATAAGATAGGCCATTTGGGTGTTTGTGTCCAAGTTGGCACCCAGGAAAGTTATTTTCTGAGCCGGTGTTAGCCTGGATTTCTCTTTGTTGATTGTGTATCCCAGAGAATTCAGTAACCGTGTTGCATAAGCCAGATGTTCCAGAAGTATGTGCTTGCTGTCCGCTTGGATCAGGCAGTCGTCCAAATAAGGGTAAATTTGTATCCCTTGAAGTCTGCAGTAGGCAATTACTGATGCCAGGCATTTCGTGAATACTCTGGGCGCAGTAGATAAGCCAAAGGGCAATGCAGAGAATTGATAGTGGATTGAACCTGCAAGAAATCTGAGGTATCTTCTGCAGCTTTGTCTGATTGGGACATGCAGGTATGCCTACTTGAGGTCCAATGTTACCAGCCAAAACTCCTTGCCCAGCATGGGAAGAAGTTGCTGTAATGGGAGCATCTTGAATTTTGGCACGAGTAAGAATGTGTTTAGGATGGATAAGTCCAAAATGGGTCTCCAGTAGGTTCCTTTCCTTGGTACCAGAAATAGCCTGGAATAAAAACCTTGACCTTGTTCGTGAGTAGGTACCTCTTGAATAGCTTTCATGTCTATGAGCTTTGAAATTTGTAGTTGTGCCTCTGCCCTTTGATTGTGTGGCAGGTTTGGCATGCCTCTCATTTTTGGGAGAGAGTGTGAAAATAAAACCTGTAGCCTCTGTTTATAACGTCCAGGATCCATTTGTCTGTTGTGACAATATGCCAATTTCTTGTAAATAATGCTAGCTTTCCTCCCAAGGGTGCTGCCAGCTGAGACTTGCTTGGCATGGAAAGGAGGAAGTCATTGGGTTTGTTTCCTGTATTGTTGTGCACTGTCTTCGCCCCCTCTTGGTGCTGGAGTTTGCCATTGCCTGCCTCTATATGATCCTTGTGATTGTCCTCTGCCCCTTGTGCGCCTGTATCTACCTCTTTGGGGCTTGTCCGTGGCTGGAAAGGACCAGTTTTTAGAAGGCCAATTTCTGCTAAAACGTGGTGGTTGAACCTGTAGAAAAGCTTTGACAGTTTGCATAGATTTGGCTTTTTCTTCCATGTTCCGTAGTATCTCCTCAGCATTAGTACCAAATAGCACATCCTTTTGTAAAGGAGCATCTAGTAGTTTAGCTTTCACATGATCAGGCAAGATTTGTTCCCTAAGCCATGCATGTCTAAGAATGACTGATCCTGTAACAGCAGCTCTACTTGAGGCCTCTAGGGCATCATAGCCACATTGTAAGGTGTGTTTACCCACTTGTTCTGCACTATGCATCATATCCTGCAACTCCTTCAAATCTGGTTGTCCAGGTTGAGACATTTTATTTCTTAATTGTGATAACAGAAACTGCTGATATTTAAGCATATGAAACTGACAATTTAAGGCCCTCATGGCTAGGGTGGCCAAGGTATATACCTTTTCTCCCCACCTTTCTAAGGATCTTGACTCTTTCGGAAGGTAGTGGATTCTTAGCAGTAGAGGCCTTCATTCCCTTGGGGCCTTGAGAAATGGTTTCAGGGTCAGCATTATGGCTTTTGTAAAGAAACTGGTGAGAGTTAGGAACTCTGTAGTACCTATCAGGCTTGACTGGGGCAGGAGGCAGGGAATCCGGATTAAGGCAAGCCTCCGAATAAACATCAAGTACGTCCAAGACAGGAGGTATCGCCAGAGGTCTGTGTTGAGGTAACAAAAGAAATTCCCTAAGTCTTTTCTTGGAATCAGAAAAGTCTTGGCCTTCCCAATGGAAGTGTTCCATCAAGGTGTGCAAGGTTTCCCCCAAAAAAAAATCCTCAGGAGGAGATACAGAAGGAATGGACTGCTCTTTATCAGAATCTTCAAAAGGGGAGTAAGAGAGTGTTCCTCTACATCAGAATGTTCTGAAAAAATGGAGCCCTGATCAGAAGAGGGAGAATCTTCCTCCACTCTGGGTCTCTTGTCTGGAGGGGGTTGGGATCCCCTGATAAAAGAGTAATTAAATCCTCAGCCATTTTAAGCATCTGCTTTTTAGGCATGGGGCCTGGAGATGGGCCCTGTGCAACAGGCCTCTTGGGATGCCTGGCTGATTTGGACTTGGTAAAGGGCTTAATTGAAAAGGAAGATGAGGGTCTAAAGACACCATGGGTGGAAGTGGACCTGTCCACATTAGGAGGCATTAGGAGGCTCAACGCTCACAGTGGCTTCGGTGGTTGTAGTCTGGGTATGGGCCGAGGTACCTGCGGTCTCGGATACATAAGACACTGCCAAAGAAGTGTCGTCGGTAGTCAGGGACTGCATAGGCGTCTCGCTGAGAACCGGACCACGTGTAGCCGGTTTTGGCGTGGTGTCAGTGAGGACCGCAGACCTCGCGTGTCGGTCCTTGTCCTTGCATTTTTTGGACAAAACGGTAGTCGGAGTCTCCGACGACATTTTATAATCAAAGGCTTTACCAAAAAGGTGTTGGGCGAACTCCGCCCGACGCTTAATAGTGCGTTTATTGAAAGTAGCGCAAAAGCGACAGCCCGAGACGTCGTGGTCTGGGCCCAAACAAGGTATGCAGAGGGAATGGAAATCCTTATGCGGTATTTGCTTCCCACAAGAAATACAACTGTTAATTTTTCTGACATCGGTCTGAGGCAAGAAAAGTTTCCCCAACGGGGTACTTAGCTTTAATGAAGACTTCTGTTTCCAATTTTTCGTAAATTCAGGAGCTGGCCAACCGGCACTTGCGAACTGCTTCTGCTTCGGGCACCGCGCGGCAAAAAAGACTGAAGAAAATGGCGTTGGCTGTGTCTTCTATACCCCTGCCTCACTGACGTCAGGAAAGAAAGCGACAGCAACCGACGCCGGACCTAGACTTCGGAATTCGGCCGAACGAGGACCCGCCTGACGGCAGAAAACCCATCTGTGATTACTGCAGCTGTATGGACGATGAACATCTCCAAGACTGAAGTGATTGGGGCTGTGTAAGGATCAATGTCTCAGGTATGTGCCCAGATAGAAAACCTCTTCCATTTACTAGAATAAATCTTTCTAGTAGATGGCTTATGAGAGGACGATAATATATGAACCACTTCTGGTGAGAATTTATGAAGTCTAACTAACGATGGAAGTGGAGTAGCCAGGCTGTCAACCGGTGGGTCATCAGGGAGGGGTGGAACTGTCCCATGTGTGTCAGTAAATCTGGTTGAGGGTCCAGAATCCAAGGAGTGTCCACAATGTATTGCTGAAGAAAGGGGAACCAGACTTGGCGAGGCCAGTGTGGAACAACCAGAATCATTCTGCTTCTCAAGGATTGCACTTTCTGAATCACCTTGACAGCTAAGGAAACAGAGGGAAAGCATAAAGCAGAACGGAGGGCCAATCATGAACCAGAGCGTCCCTGGGTGACTCCCCCTGTGGGGGGATCAGCATGAAGTAGCTGCTGCATTTTGCATTGAGGGGGCTGGCAAAAAGGATGCAGCAAGGCTGACCCCATCTGCTGAAAATTCGCTCAGCAACCAGGCGATTCAGGGACCACTCGTAAGGCATCAGAATAGTTCTGCTTAGCCTGTCCACAATCATGTTGGACTTCCCCGGAATGTGCGTTGCTAAATTAAACCGTTGGGAAGTTACTGCCCATTGCCACACTCGCATGGCCTCTCTGCAGAGGGTAAGACCTGGTTCCCCCTTGCTTGTTTAGATACCGCACTACTGACATGTTGTCCGAGTGTATCGCAATCGTCTCTAGAGGTAGAACACTCTGAAGTGCCTGCAACGCAAGTAGCACTGCTCTCATCTCCAAGACGTTTATATGCAGATGTATCTCGTGCTCTTGCCACGTGCCTTGGACTGTCCTGCCAAGATAATGCCGCCCCCACCCCATCTGGGAGGCACCCGTGATCATCTTGGCAACCGGGATGGGTGGAACGAAGGGCCTTCCTCCATCCAAATTGTTGATGCAAAACCACCAACCGAGGTCTTGCTTGCATCTGTCCATGAGCAAAATGGGGTGAGAAAGTGGAAATCTTTGGAGAGACCATTGAACAAAGAGGAGCCATTGGAGAATTCTCATGTGCAATCTCGCTAGAGGGACCAACATGATCGTTGCTGTCATGGCCCCTAGGAGCTGGAGAACCCATCTTGCCTTCGCTTTCCTCAGGGGCATCAGCACATGTATCTGTTGTTGTAAGACTCTGATCCTCTCTTACGGTAAAAATGCTCGCATTCGAATGGTGTCTAATTCTGCTCCTATAAAAGGTGACACACGGCAAGGGCAATAAAACAGATTTTTCCCAATTTATTGTTATACCCAACTGGTGACAGAGTGACGGTAGCGTCCCTGGTTTGAACTAGTTGTCTTGTGGAGGCGGTAAGGAGCCAGTCATCCAGATACGGAAACACTTGGAATCCCTGACGTCTCAAGTGAACAGTCACCACCGCCATACACTTGAACACACCGGGGGCTGTGGTGAGACCAAAGGGCAGGGCTCAAAACTGGAAATGACTGGCATCCTAGCTGGAAGCGTAGGTGACTCCTGGATGCCCTGCCCATTTTCACATGGTAGTAAGCATCCTTGAGGTCGATGGAGCACATCCATACCTCCTCTCCCAACAATGGGAGAATCGATTGTAGCGTGACCATATGAAACATGGACTTGTGTACATAGTTGTTCAGTTGGCTGAGATCTAATATGGGTCTCAGGTCCCCTCTTCTTTTCGGCACCAAAAAGAATCTTGAGTAAGTCCCTAATCCAATTTGGTCTGAGGGGACGTGCTGGATGGCCCCTTTTCCTAGCAGCTTTGAAACCTCTGAGGCTGCTTGATCCCTTTGACTGGGTGGAACGTCTGGGATTTTTCTGATTGAAGGGGGGTCTGATGTAAATGGAATGAGATAACCTCTGGAAATTATCCACAATACCCATCGGTCCTGGGTGATGCTTTCCCAGGCTTCCAGATATAACGAAACTAGACCCCCGACTGGCTCCGGATAAGCACAGCCGGGCACTCCCTCAGGAACGAGAGTAGGGAGAGCCACGAAAGGAATCGCTGTCTCCCGAATTGTGGGGGCCCCCTCTGCCTCTGGGGCGGCATCTCCCTGACTAACCCTCCCCCTCCTCTGCCTCTGAAGGGGGGTTCACCATGTGCGTCAGGAAAAAACCTCTGATTTCTTGAACCACATCTCCCCCCACCCCCCGCTGGGCCTTGGGATAAGGCCTAAAAGGAAGGGAAAAATGGACCCCTACGGCAGACAGGGTCTTTCCCTCTTGCTCACACCTGGTGAGGGTGTCTTTCACTTTGGTCCCGAACAAAGAGGAACCATCAAAGGGGGCGTCAGTGAAGGAAGACTTGAAGGCCTCCGCAAAGTGACACAGGCGCAGCCAAGGATTGCCTTCTAAGGGCGACTCCTGAGCTTGCTGCCCTACTCGCTCCCTCGGCTGCATACGAAATGAGCCACATGGATGAGTTGACAATGGAATTGAGGGTAGAGACCTGGACATTAACCATCTGGGCCACCGCCTCAGGAATGTTACCCGCAAGAGTATCTCCTAACTCCTTGAGGAGATCTCTCTGGAGCAGAGTGAAGTGAGACAGGTAATTCAGTGACCATAAGGTAAAGGTTGCTGACGAGAGGGTATGATTCTTGTACAGGTCCATGGTCCTAGACTCCTTGTTAGGAGGATGGACGGATGAAAACGACTCTGCTACTTCCTTCTGAGTGGCTGCCGCCACCACCATGGCATCTACAGGGACTCCTTTAGACAGAAACTCTTTGCCCTGGGGGGGGCGGAAAGAAACTTGTTGGGATGCCTGGACACAGGTTCCACAGAATCTGTGTTTTCCCACACTCTCCGACATATCGGATCAAGGAGCTCAAAGGGTGGAGACACCCAGGAGGCGGAGGACTGAGCACCAAAAGCCTTAAGGAATACTGACTCCTCCTCGGAAGGGGCTCTGGATGGCCAGTCACCTCTGTTTCAGTATCTCCAGGATGTCGGAGAAGGAAACAGAGGATGACTTGGGGGACCCCTCCGATTCCTCGAGGTCAGTATCAGAGGTGATGGACTCATCCTGGGAGTCTATGTGCTTCCTCTTGCACGTTTTCTTTCTAGGGGGCTCCTCAGGCATGAACTCTGAGGGGCCCTCAGAAATTTGGGGACCACTCGTGGGGGTATCCCTAGGCCCTGGTGCTCTGCTGTCCATGGATAGGTGGTGATCAGAGGCTCTCACGGGAGTGGTGGGAAACAGAGTGACCCGCCTGATGTAGCTGACGATCTGGCCAGCGTGGTCCGCAAAGCCTCAAAGGCAGGCCCCCCCCCCCCAGAGTCCAAAGAGAGACCAGCCTCAGAGGCCATGACGGGGGTCGGAGTTCCCCGATCCGAGGCACCGAGAGGGAGATTCAGGACCAAAATAAGCCCCAAGATGTCCCCCTCGGGCCCGACCGAAGAATCCCGAGTCCCGAACCCCGAGGATGGAGCCGATGGGGTCAGAGCCGATGCTGATACTGATGGCGCCAAAGGGGCCATCGGAGCCAGCCTAGCAACATCACATGGCGCGGAACACTCCAACTCCGAAGACAGAGATGCGCTCGGAAGAGGAATGATCGAAGACCGGGTCGGGGCAGGCTCCGGAGCCGAATGGGCTGGAGCCAAAAATTATTTTGCCAAAACCGGTGACTGGAGGAGCCTCTGGACCACCCCATCAACATCCACATCCGAAAAGGGTCCTGGAGGATTTGGAAGACAGGGAGGGAGATCGAGATCTCCTCTCAGGAGAAACTGGTCTGAGACTGGGCGATCGGCTCCTAAGAGGTTCCAATAAAATTGGAGCAGACGCCTGTTCCGTCAACACAGACACTTCTTGCGGCCCCGAGGACAGTGGAGGTCGATGCAGTTTTTGAGACTTTCTCCGGAGGCTCCGATGAAGCTGACGGAGCCAGAGATATCTTTTTAGACTTGCCAGATTTTGATTTACCACTGGGAGACGAATCCATACCCTCTTCAAAAGAGGGTTTCAAGAGTCCCTTTAAAATCAGCTTATTCTTTCTCTCTTGGAGAACTAGGACTGAACGCATGACAAAATCTGCAGGATTCCTGCAGGTGAATGGCTCCCAGGCAATAGACACAAATGGAATGCCCATCAGTGATGGACATTTTATACCCACATTTAGAGCACTTTTTGAAACCCGAAGGTTTGTGCTCCTTGGAATTTTTGGACATCTTCTCTACTACACCAAAACGCAAAAAACAAGTCCAAGAAGAACTCACAGGCGCTCACACCACAAAATGCGGGAACAAACACTAAACAGTGACCAAGCACACACACACTAAACAATTCCAAACCTCTAACCAAACATGGTTGATGACCACAAGGAAAGGGAATAGCCAAAACCTCTAACTTAAATGGTTTAGACCGTACACACACAGAAGGCAATATGACAAGGACTAGGCCCTCTAACTGAAACGGGCCTAGCCCAAGTGAACAGTCAGCGGGATACCACACAAACAATCACAACCTCAAACAACACTAGACAATAGCTATAAAAATAGCTTTTGATTATGAACCAAAACTTTTCTTTAAGACAAGAAAAAGGGTATTTAGCCACAGCCAAGTGAGACCACGTCCGAGCTACACGAGTAGCAAATGAGATCTGGGGATATGGAACAGTGCACCATGGGATACCTGCTTAGCCCAGCCAATGAAAGACTTCGAGCTAGTAAAGTCGGCCGAGTCAGAGCCGATATTCGGCTCCGAACCCATGGGTAAGAATGTAGGCGAGATAGGACTACTTAACATCGGGAGAATTCCTGTGTCCTGTCACACATCGCAAAGAAAATGAAAACAATACTTACACACAGAGCATACAGGGGTCCTTGCTTCTGTGTGCAAGTAATGTTTTAAGGTAAAGTGTTATTTTTTTAACACTTTACAGATTCGAGTTACTGAAAGCTCGAGCATATGGTCTCGACCATATGCAATTCGAGCATGTAAAATGCTCCCATGCACACACACAAAATTAGACAGCCTAACCTAGTATGAAGAAAATGTAGTTTTCCGGCCATAAGGGCTGTTGTTAACCACACCTTAAACAACTCCATGAGGTAGTCAAACTTTTATGATACTTTACACATATACTAAATTACCTACCTTCCTGCTTCAAATACTGGTGACGCCATTGGCGAGAGTTCCAGGTTAAAATGAACTACACCCTCAGTAGGTCGGTTCATTTTTGGGAGTGCAAGTTCACACGAAACCTGTCCAAGGACTCTGAAAAACAGTAGAAGAGTCTTAAATAAACAAAATGCACAATCAAAATGACTGGTAACTTTACAACAGCTTTCATATAACAGGCAACGAACTGCAATCTCAAGGACATCAGCTCCTGAAATAATGCATAACAGGGTTTTGTACCATAAGAATAGGGCCTCACTACAGTTCTCCAAACACACACTTTTTTTATACAGATTGTCCATCTCCCGAGAGTTCTAACTATTGCACGTAGAAGGAAAGATGGTGGATACAAAAGTACAAACCTTATTGTTTTTCAGTTCGCTTATGATAGAAAGACAAGGCCAAGGAACATAAATAAAATGTACACTAATAACACAAAGTGGGAAACTAGCCCATTTGTGAAAAGGTCCATCCCAAAAAGGATGACACAAAACAAAACTGGATGAAGTAATGGATCTAAAAGGAGATATCCATGGCTGCTTGCATATTTAGAAATATAAATAAATAATGAAAGATTCTGGAGCAGTCCAGACAGCACATACAGGCCTAAAAGATCACTAATAGGAGATGCAAAACTAAGTGCTGCAGTTTGTCAAATGTATTCCCACTTTCTTAAAGTACAAGGCAGGAAAAGCACACAAAGGAGACAACTTGCTTTCTTTGATGGCAACATTTAAAACAATCATTGCTCAAGGTAAATGCAGGAATATCTTCAGGATAAGGGCTCCCAAAGTAAATGTCAGCATCAATTCATAACCACTATCAACAAACGTCTCAGTTCAGTGCTGTCTAGTATTCGGTTGGCTTCTATTTGCCCTGTTGTTTGGTGTTCAACTGTAAGTACACTAATGAAGAATTGCTGAATATTCGGCAATTCACTTCATGCAATTTGACACTGGATTTTTCACAATTAAGGAATTTTCTGGAGATCCTAGCTGGGGGAATAGCAGCTGTCAGCAGAAGTAGACACAGGCATCGCAAAAGGGGGAAGTGCGCTGGTCACCTGCTAGGCTGAAACAGAGGGGTTTTCTACGGCACTCCCAAACTTACATTTGGCGAACCTCTACTCCCTGTGCAATAAGATGAACTATTACTTCTCAAGGAAACTCAAGGATTTTTCACATTCTTCTGTACTGTGTTTCATGGAAACCTGGCTAAATGCATCTGTTCTGGACTCCGCATTACATTCGCATTACATTTCCCCAGCTTTCAACTTTATAGGTAGGTAATTAGGCTATTGGCCATAGGATCTATATAAGCCTAGCCAAACAGGTACCCTGGCTTTCGCCACCCAAGAAAATTATTTTCCTGTGTCCCTGTCGAGTAGAGCCACACAGGTGATCCCTGGGGTGAATTTCCTATTTCCCATCCAGTCATCAAGATTTTTCTTGAAAAGTGCTAATGAGGAGCTTTGTTTGATATAGATAGGTAGTTTGTTCTGGGACAGGAATCTATAACTCCAGCATGTTTTGTTTATTGTTGTGACAAGGTTTAGGTCCCTAGAGCGTGTAGCTCGGAGGGATTGGGATTTCTTTAAATGGAACATGTCCAACAGCTCTGGGTTTGATATAGCTTTGTATGTTAGGCAGAGATGGTCTCGGAGTAGGCGCTGTGTGACAAGAGTAAAACTTTTAGTTATGTACTCACCATAACTTTAGATGTTTGGGATCCATCTCGCCTACATTCTGTACTGATGGGCTCAGAGCCGATCCCTCGGCTCAGACTCAGCACGCTATGCTATAGAGCGAGGCCTCTTATTGGCTGAGCTATTTCTTATCCCAGGATGCACCACCACTAATCCCCCAGATCTTGTTTGTCCGCATTCATGCACACATGCACAACTTGTTTATATAACATTGTTAGATGTTTCAAGATGAAACAGGATTCGGACCTTCTGATATCCTCAGATCTCCAAGGAAGGGGGAAGGAGGGTGGGTTATTAGGAATGTAGGCGAGATGGATCCCAAACATCTAAAGTTATGGTGAGTACATAGCTAAAAGATGTTATGTGATCCTATCTCGCCTACATTCTGTACTGATGGGACAGCGTCCCTAGCTCCTAAATCCCGGGTGGCTCATTGGAAACACTCCTGAGCACTGTGGAACCAAATGAAGCTCGTCCTCTAGATGCCACATCCAATTTGTAGTGGGAAATGAAAGTGTGCAGGGAAGACCATGTAGCCGCAGCACAAATGTCACTAATGGCAAGCTTAGAATGAAATGCTATCGAAGTAGCCATAGCCCTTGTAGAATGAGCTTTGACAGAGGTGGTAAGCTCTTTGTTAGAATAAGAATAAGCTTGAGTAATACAGTCCCTGATCCATTTGGCAATAGTGACCTTTGTGACAGCTTTGCCCAATTTATTGTCTGCAAAGGATACAAACAACTGATCTGTTTTCCTTGTTTGTTTGGTCCTGTCTAAATAAAAACGCAACTGCCTGTGGACATCTAGTGTGTAGAATATGAATTCCGCTTTGTTAGAATATTTTGGAAAAAAACTGGAAGTTCTAACGATTGTTGTAAGCAGAAACTGGAACAAACTTTAGGGACAAAGGAAGGATTTGGCCTGAGAGATACTCTGTCTTTGTGAAAAACCAAGTACGGGGGTTTTACTGACAAAGCTTGAAGCTCTGAAACTCTTCTGGCAGAAGTAATTGCCACCAGAAAAGCAGTCTTCCATGATAGAAATTTTAGATCACATGTAGCTGCCGGTTCAAAGGGGGAGGAAGTTAAGGCGCGTAACACCACATCGAGATCCCATGGAGGTGCAGGATGAGAAATCGGAGGTCTTAACAAAGCAGCACCTTTCAAGAAGGTCTTACACAATCTGTTGCTCATTAAAGGTGGGTTTATAGATTCGTGAAAATTGGAAAGCGCTGCCAATTGGACCTTGATGGTAGAGACTGAAGAGCCTTGATTGAAAAGAGAAGTTAAAAATTTTAGTACTTCTGCCACGGGAATAGAGATGGGATCCAGGCCCCGGAGTTGAGCCCAAATTGCAAATCTTTTCCATTTGCTAGAATACAGTTTCTTAGTAGCAGACTTATGGGCCGAAGATAATATGTGTACAACCTCTGGATCCAATGTATGACTCCTGACTATAGTCGGAAGAGGAGGAGCCAAGCCGTCAATTTTAAGGTGTGCAGGGACTGGTGGAATAGTCCCGACTGATGAACCAAAAGGTCTGGGATCTGATCCAGGAACCATGGACCTTCCAGAGCATATTTCCGAAAATAGGGAAACCATACTTGACGAGGCCAGTAAGGAGCAACTAAGATCATTTTGCTCCCCAAGAGAGATGCCTTTTGGATCACCCTGGGAAGGAGAGGAACTGGGGGGAAGGCATAAAGCAAGCCGGTGGGCCAAGGACAGGCTAGTGCGTCCATGGGGCTCTTCCCCGGAGCCGGGGTTAGGGAGAAGAATTTTTTGCACTTCGCATTTAGTGGAGTCGTGAAGAGGTCGCAACACGGAACTCCCCATCTGCTGAAAATCTGACTTGCAACTGTCATGTTCAGAGACCATTCGTGAGGAGAGAGGATGGTTCTGCTCAGTCTGTCGGCTATCACATTGGACTTGCCCGGGATATGAGTAGCCACTAGAAAGCATTCGGTCGAGACTGCCCATTCCGAGACTATCATGGCCTCTCTGCAAAGAGGATAGGATCTGGTCCCTCCCTGTTTGTTCAGGTACCAGACAACTGACATGTTGTCTGAGTGAACGGCAATTACACCCTGAGGGAGGTAATTGTAAAGGGCTTGGAGGGACAGAAGCACCGCCCTCATTTCTAGGATGTTTATGTGAAGTAGGGTCTCTTCTGGGTGCCATTTGCCTTGGACTGACCTGCCCAGGGAATGCCCCCCCCCCACCCCATCTGGGAGGCGTCCCTGGTCAAAGTGGCCGCAGGAGGAGGTGGAACAAAGGGTCGTCCCTGATTCAAATTGGAGGGCACTAGCCACCAGCGAAGGTCCCGTTTGCATGTTTCTGCGATCCATATGAGGTGACTGAGAGGGAGTTCCTGAAAGGACCACTGAGCTGAAAGAAGCCACTGGAGAATTTTCATGTGCAACCTTGCCAAGGGGACTAGAAGAACAGTGGCGGACATGGATCCCAATAGCTGCAGGACCATTCTGGCTGGGGCTTTGGAGCTGGGAAGTAAGGCTCGAACTTGAGTCTGTATGGTTTGAATTCTGTCTGTAGGTAGATAGACCCGCATTTGGTTTGAGTCTATCTCTACCCCTATGAATCTTATTCGTTGAGATGGCAGCAACACAGACTTTGGCCAATTGAAGGTGATTCCAAGGGAGTTGCCCAGTGATATAGTGGCTTGTAGGCTTCGCAGTAGTAGATGCTTGGAGGTGGCAGTTAGGAGCCAGTCGTCTAGATACGGAAACACCTGGAATCCTAGACTTCTTAGGTGAGCAGTCACGACTGCCAAGCACTTGGTGAACACCCTGGGGGCTGTGGTGAGACCAAAGGGCAGCGCGCGGAACTGAAAATGACTGCCTCCTAGGCTGAAGCGCAGATGTCTCCTGGACGCTTGATGTACCATGATATGGTAATAAGCGTCCTTGAGATCTATGGAGCACATCCAAACACCTTTCTCCAGCAATGGGAGAATGGTTTGTAGGGTGACCATTCGGAACTTGGACTTTCTGACTGAACGGTATAGAATGCGGAGGTCCAAAATGGGCCTCAAGTCCCCGGTCTTTTTTGGCACCAAAAAGAATCTTGAGTAAGTCCCTAATCCGATCTGGTCTGCGGGGACCGGTTGGATGACTCCTTTTTGCAGCAGCTTTGAAACTTCTGACGCTGCAGTACCCCGTTGACTGGGTGGTGGGTCCGGGATTTTTTTGGACTGAGGTGGGGAGTGAGAGAAAGGGATGGTGTAACCTCCGGCGATAATTCGAAGCACCCATCGGTCCTGAGTGATACCTTCTCAGGCTTTCAGGTGCTTCGAAAAACGACCCCCGACTGGCTCCGGAGCTGCACAGTCGGGCAATCCCTCAGGGACTGTGAAAGGCTGAAGAGCCACGAAAGGACTCGCGGTCTCCAGTGTTGCGAGGGCCTCTGCCGCCTCTGGGACGGCGTCTTCCGGAAGAATTTCCCCTCCCTGCCTTTGGAAGGGGATCATCCTGCTGAGAGGGGTAAGGCTTGAGATCTACGGAACCACATTTTCCCTCCTCTTTTAGCCTTGGGATAAGGCCGAACGGAGTGGAAAATCGTGCCCCTACGGCAGTCAGAGTCTTACCCACCTGTTCGCGGGTCAGTGTGTCCTTTACCTTGGGTCCAAACAGGAGGACCCATCAGAGGAGTCGGCAAAGGAAGACTTAAAGGCCTCCTTGAGAATGACACAGGCGGAGCCAGGCTTGTCTCCGTAGAGCAATGCCTGTACCCGCTCTACTCGCCCCTTCGGCCGCATAAGAAATGAGCCTCATGGACGACAATGTAGCCAGCTGAGAGCCAACCGTCTGGGCCAGCTCCTCAGGCAGGTTACCCAAGAGGGTATCGGAAAGCTCTTTAATCAGATCCCTCTGAAATCTAGTAAGGTAGTTCAAGGACCTTAATGTAAAGGCCACTGAACTTAGGGTGCGCTTTCCGTACCGATCCATGCTGCTAGACTCCTTATTAGGAGGATGGACGGACGTCGAAGCCTCTGCTACATCTTGCTGGGTAGCAGATGCCACCACCAAAGCATCTACAGCCACACCTTTGGTTAGAAATTCTTTTTCAGGGGGTGCTGAGAGGAACTTATTCGGACGAGCAGGCACCGGTTCCACAGAGTCTGGGTGTTCCCACGCCCTTTGACAGATCAAATCCAAGAGCTCGTCGAAGGGCGGAGACACCCAGGAGGCGGAGAGCTGAGCCCCGAAGGTCTTAAGGAACACCGACTCATCAGCAGAAGGGGGTTTGGACTGCCAGCCGCCTCGTTGTTTAAGGATGTCTGCAAAAGAGACATCATCCGAGGACGACTTAGGGGACCCCTCTGAATCATCGAGATCAGTGTCTGATGTAAGAGACTCATCAGGGGAGTCAACGTGCTTCCTCTTGCACGATCTTTTCCTGGGGGGTTCTTCCTAAGAGGCTTCAGAAGGACCTCCAGGAGGGGGGAAACCCCAGTGGGGGTAACCTCAGGCCCCGGGGGCTCCGCTGTCTAAGGACAGGGGGACTGCCAAAGACCCAGTCTCGGTATGCAGGGAAGGAGCTGGGGAGACCGTGGAGGTAGCCAAAGATGATTTGGCTAATGCACTCCTCATAGCCCTAAAGGCGGGACCACCAGAATCCTGGGAGGGTCCCACCTCCGTGGCCACGACAGTAGACGGCACTCCCGCCGCCGACGCACCAAGAGGGAGACTTGGGACCGAAAACATCAATCCCGAAGCATCCCCCCCGGGGCCGACGGAAGAAGTCCGTGTACTGAACTCCGACCCAAGAGCCGGAGTTGGAGTAAGGGTCGGGCCCAACCCTAAAACCTTCACCGGTTCCACCAGCACCGGCTCCAACGGTGCCGAGGCTGTTGGAGGAGGAACCATAGTAGGGAGGTGGACCATCAGCTCCGAAGCCGAATGGGCTGGAGCCAAAACTAGCTTTTGGAACACCGGAGACTGGAAGAGTCTAAGGAGCACCCTGTCGATGTCCGAATCAGACATCTTGGATGACCTGGACGATATCAATCGGGTCCGAACCGATTTCTCCATCGGCTCCAAAGGACTAGGGGACCGGCTCCGAATGGATTCTACCACTATCGGCTCCGAGAGAGATTTCAAGGCAATTTCCCTCGGTGCCGATAAGGACTTCGGCTCGAGGAAGAGTGAGCGGTAACCCTCATCGGCTCCAATATCAGTGGAGCCGATGAAGGTGACCCGCCTCGATGCCCCAGTCCTCGGCTCGAAACCAGAGGGTCGAGGCTGGAGGCATCGAGGCAGACCGTTCCGCCCTCGGCTCCGAAGTCCGTGGAGCCGATGGAGAAGTCTGCCTAGGTTTTTTGGCAGTCTGTTCCGACTGACTGGTCGGAGCCGACGCTTTCTTCTTTTTAGAAGGAGAGGGTGACGAAGATAAAGCTTCCTCGAAGGATGGCTTGATTAACCCCTTAAGGATTAATTTGTTTTTCCTCTCCTGGAGGACCCTTGATGAAAAGGCGTGACACACGCTACATGATTCTTGTAGGTGCTTGGCGCCTAAGCAGTAAACGCACGAGGAGTGGTAGTCCATTATGGACATCTTAAAACCACACCACGTGCATTTTTTAAACCCGGAGGGTTTATGTTCTTTGGACATGACTAGTTATCTAAGATAACACGAAAAAAACTAGCTAGAAGTTCAAAATATAAAGTGTTTTTTTTTTTTTACACAATAACAAGTGCACAAGAAAAAAACACAGAAAGAGAGGGTCAAGACCCTCTAACTAAAACGGGTACTTGACCCACTAATAAACGCTAGCCACAAATAACGCTAGAATAGCAAAAGGGGAAGGCCCCTCTAACTAAAATGGAAACCTTCCCTTAACAAAAAATAACAACTTTCTCAACAGAATCAGCAAATACACACACGTATCACAAAAATAGCTGTTAAAACAGCTTTTGGGTTGAAAACTAGGAAATTCCTGACAGGAAAAGTCTAAATAAATTAGTACTTAGCCCAGCCAAGTTGAGACCACGTCTTAGCTTGTAAGCGGCAAACGAGATCTGGGGGATTAGTGGTGGTGCATCCTGGGATAAGAAATAGCTCAGCCAATAAGAGGCCTCGCTCTATAGCATAGCGTGCCGAGTCGGAGCCGAGGGATCAGCTCCGAGCCCATCAGTACAGAATGTAGGCGAGATAGGATCACATAACATCTGGAGGTTTTTGAGATGGTCTGTGTACAGCATCTGTTTGAGATCGGTAATTCTCTTTGTGAGCTATTTCTGTGGCCTTTCCAGTTGTGGTAGAGATCTTGTGAGGTACATACCAAAAGGGGCATTGTACTCTATAATGGGTCTAATGAGTTACGAGTAGAGGGGAACAATGACCTTTTTTCCTGGATGAGAAACGTTTTGTGATGAGGTGTGCCACGTAGAAGGATTTCCTGACTACTGTGGTGATGTGATTATCAAAGGAGAGACTACTGTCCACCTGTATCCCAAGGTCTCATCACACTTTTGGTGTTAAGCAGACTACCACCTATGTGGCAGCTCATGGGTACAGTGTGTTTACCAAACGGGATGACAATGCACTTTTTGGCATTGAGCTTGAGGCCATGGCTTTGACACCAGGCATCTGTCTCAGTGAGGCCCTTTTGTAGGATGTCCACATAGTTAGTAGTTTCCATTATGGCTCCTAGTTTGCAGTCATCTGCGAACTTCATTAGCCAAAGACCTTCTGTACATACCAAACAGGAGAGGACCCAGGACTGAACCCTGTGGTACTCCACTTGTCACTGGTCTGAAGTTGGATTTGGAGTCTGCTACTTTCACAGTGTGGGTTCTGTCAATGAGCCAGTTGGCAACCCATCTTATGACATAGGGATGTATACCTAGTTTAGTGAGGTTTATCTATAATTCCACAGTGGGGGATGGTGTCAAAAGCCTTGGCGAGATCTAGATAGGCTGTGTGAACCACCTTACTCTCGTCTACATCTTTGCTGACTGCTTCAAAGAAGTCTATCAGGTTTAGGAGACATTATCTGCCTTTTACAAACCTGAACTGGGTGGGGTCCAGAGTTTTGAGATTACCAGTGTCTTTGTTTATAAGTTCCATGATGATACATTCCACGGCCTTGCAGACCAGGCTCGTTAGGCTAATGGGGCAGTAGTTCCCGGGGTCCGTGGTGGCTCCCCCTTTCTGGAGTGGGATAACAGTCACTGTGTGCCATTCAGGGGGCACAAAGCCTGAGGTGAGGCTATGACTGAACATGGTGCTTAGGTGGGGTGCCAGTTCATTCAGTAGTGTGTGTAGAACGCAGCCTGGGACGTTGTCAGGTCCCATGGATGCTGTGTTCTTGCCTTTGGAGAGAGTGTGTTTTTTACCTGTGCAGCAGTGATTACAGGAAATTTGCATTCTTCCGGTATAGAGATGGGCCCTTAAGGGGGTGAGAGGGGGGTAAAGTTAGCAGTGAAACCATCTGCCAGGATGTTGGCAATACCAGTTGGCTCTATATATTTAGTGCCATTGTGCTGTAACTCAGAGCAGATCTGAGTGTTGCCATTGAGATTCTTGACACAGCTATAGAATGCTTTGTGGTTGTCTTTAGAATCAGTGGCGATTTTGTTTTCGTAACTAGCTTTGGAGGATTTTATGAGGGATCTCAGCTTCTTACTGAGGTTGACCAGGGAGTTCCTCCAATCATGGATTTTACTCTTTTGTGTAACGGTTTCTTTCTTCTCTTGTAGAGTTTATGGCAGGGGACCACCAGATTAGCTTCCTTTTTTTTTGGGAGGATAGCATCTTGGTTCTGTTAGGGATGGCACGATCCATGCACTTGTGTAAGTGCTTATAAAGTGCATTTGTGTAGGAATCAGCAGTCATACCTCTATTGTCCATCTGCATGGGTGTCGTGAAGTTTGCCACTTCTGTCTTAGAAGCGTGAAGTTGGCTCTGGAGAAATTTTTTACGGTGGTTTCCCTAATGGTGGGTGGGGGCGGGATGTGGATCTCTAGGGTGATTAGCTTGTGGTTGGATCTGACCAACGAGGAATTGACATCTGGTGTGGAACACCGGTCGCCCATGTTGGTAATGACCAGGTCCAAGATATTGCTGCCCCTGGTGGTGGTGTGGATAAGTTCATCCAAGGCGCTGGAATTTATGAATTCCAGAAAACGTTGAGCAAAAGAGTTGGTACATGAGTAGTTTTCCCAGTTAATGGTGGGGTAGTTGAAATCGCCCATTATTAGGGTGTTGGGTTGTACCCTAATATTTTCCAGTGTATCAAGAAATGAGGAGTGGGAATCCTGGGGCAGGGTGGGGGATCTGTAGCAAGTTACAATTTGGATTGCGGTCTTGCCCAGAGTTAGTTGCACTTGGATAAGCTCAGATGCATTATGCTGAGCAACTAGCCTGGAGGTGTGGATATCCTTAATGAATATGGACACGCCTCCGCCTTTAGTGTTTCGGTCCAGGTTAGGTGACCGAAAGGTGTGGTATAAATTATAGCCTGATAATGCATGGCTGCTCTCTGGAGCCTTGAACCAGGTCTCTGTCACTGCACAGATGTGAATGTTCTCCATTTTAAGGAGTGCGTCAAGTGAATGCATTTTGAGGTTTGGACTTCTAGCACTGAGTAGCATTACCCTCAGATTTTACTTGCTTGTACCTGTTATGGTGGTGAACTTGTCCTTTGAACCTTGCCTAAAAAAGGCACTATAGGGGTGGCAAGAGCCTTAGCCAGTATCTGGAATCCCAAGGGAGACAGGTGCAGGCCATCGCTGGCAAAGCATTGTGGTCTGTCGATCATGTCATCCCAGGCAAACAGATACTGGATCCCCTTAGAATGACACCAGAAGCTTAGCAAATTGTTGAAGTCAATAATTTTGTCCTTATACTGTGGTATCATTCTGGGTATGGCAGGATGCTACTCAGGGCTAGGGTCATACCTGCCTGGGCTACAAGACCGGAGAGCTCCTCCATGTCACTTTTCATGTAGTCCAGGGAGGTACGTCTCAGGTCATTCATACCAACATGGACAATGACAAGAGTCATATTTGTACTTGTAGAGTAACCCGAGTGCATGCGTTATGTGGCAGATCCTGGCACCCGACAGGCAGCTGACAGTAACTTTCTCCTTGTTTAGCCTGGTGTCAGTGTGCCTGACTAGAATCACCTACGACTAGATTGTCGGGGAAGTTGTTATGCCTTATGGGCTGTGGTTGAGTGGCACACTGAGTTTGTGGGCTATGTGTCATTTGTGTTGTGTTGGGGGGATAGAGATTGCTTGCGTTTCTTCTTTGGAGGTCTCTGTTGCTTGAGATTTTTATTGAGAGCCTCCGCGAAAGTAGGGGTGTGTTTTTCTGTGTCTGTTTTGGTGGTGTAGGTTTTGAGGGACTATGTGATGAGTGTGGTGTGGTGCAAGTGTTTACTTTCTCCTCTTGACTGTCTAGTCCAGTCTTGGGTGAAGAGAGCTTTGCTTCCAGTTTGGCTATACAAGTGAATCTCTCACAGGTTGTAGTGTTGGCTGGTAGGAGGAGAGGTCTGTCTGTGTACATGAGGCAATTGCTGCATTGCCCCAAGATGCTCAGATTCATCAGGCAGAAAGGAGAAAACACCGGGAGCCGACCCTTAGACATGCCTGGATATGTGCTTATTTATTAAGTACTAAAATTTGTTTTCCTCTAGACAAGTGAAGAAAGTTGAGTGCTGTAGTAATTTTTAGCTTATTTAGTGCTTACAATGAGTTCTGAACAAGTGGTGAGCTCAAAGAAACAGATTTGAGTGCTAAAACTAAAAAAACTGTGTAGTTCTAAGGGAAATTTTGAAGAGTCGGGAGTAGTTTAACCCTAGCTAAGCGGTGATGCATAAAGTGTATTTTTTTTAATATAACAGTAGCAAATGAGCAAACTGATTTAAACAAATTAACCAATAAAAAGCTAAAAACTGAGCCCCGTTCCAGCAGTCTTTGATCAAACAAGTTCTAACTGCACACTCCTGCCACCAGGGTGCAGGGGAACCTTTTCCAAAAAAAGATAGTCTGGATTAATGCAAGTTATACAACGAAATCTAGATTCAGCAGGTCTGAATTTAGTCTATGCTACAGCAAACACAGCGGACCAAGTATAAGAGACATCAAGGAAGAGTAAGGGAGGTGGAATTTGCTTTTATATCAATGCAGGTTGGTGTACTAATGTGACAGTGTTAAGTAAAACGTGCCGTCTTGACTTTGACTTATAAATGTTTTTTTGTCAACTGTAGACTTTTTTTTACTCACCTTGGAGTTCTCTTCATTTACTTTGGTTACTGTTTGCATTCCAGCTCAAGCCTGTGTGAGTGCGGCACTACAAAAACTCTCTGATCAGACAATGTGCACAAAGCAGAATTATCCAACTACCTTCTGCTTATTCTAGGGGATTTTAATAAGGTAAACCTCAGTCATGAACTTCCTGAATTTACACAGCATACACAGGAACACATTGGCTCACTGTTACACAGTGTTAGAACATGCTTATCGTGCTTGTCCTCCGTACAACTTTGGGCTTTTCTGTCCAATTCACTTGCTTCCTACCTATGAGAGCAAATTAAAATCTGCTAAACCTGCTGCGAGAAGATGGGCTTTTGAGGTAAAGCTGAAGCGGCAAGACTGCTTTGACTGTACGGACTGGAGTGTCTTTGAAGATTCTGCTGCTAACTTGCATAAACTGGCATATAAAGTAACATCTTATATTAGCTTCTGTGAAGAGAAGATGTGCGTCTCCCCTAAGACCTGGTTAAAATTTAACAGCAAAAACCCTTCTTTACTGCTAAGCTTAAGCAGCTTCTTCAAGCCAAGGAAGATGCCTGGAGAAGTGGGGATAGAACACTTTTAGACAGGCAAGGAACACATTGACAAAAGAAATCAAACTGGCTAAAAAGAAAGTACAGTTGTGTACACTTACTATAAATGCAGAGAGTGTATTCACTGTTGCAGTCCTCACATATGGGTTATCCGGCTCCCGGTAGCCCTCAGTCGGCCCGAAAACCAGAGTCCCTGGCATATGACGTCGGCTGTAAAACTGATGTCAGAACATCAGGTATAAAGGGAGGCAGCAGACGCCATTTCCTCGGTTTTTCTTGCCTTAACTGTCAGGAGCCCCCAAAAGAAGGCTGACCCAGGAAGGAGCCCCCAAAAGAAGGCTGACCCAGAAAGGAAACACTCTGGACATATGTCATACAAAAAATAAAAATATACATAGTCTGTGCCTTAGAAAAAAAGGGGGAATGGAGTGTGGGAAACCAGGACTGCAACAGTGAAAACACTTGAACATCTACATTTATGGTAAGTGTACAGAACTGTACTATGTTCTTCGTGTTTCACTGTTGCAGTCCTCACATATGGGTTGATTCCCAAAGTCCAGGAAAAAGACAAAAGGGGGGAGGAAGGATCACAGCTTAAGGTTTGGTAAGAAGGCCCTGCAAAACTGCAGAGGCAAAACCAGCCCTGGATTTAGAAAACAAAGGTAGATTGTAATGTTTTGTGAAAGAATGGACGGAAGACCAAGTAGTTGCTTCTAGAATGTCCTTAGTAGGCACACCTCTCAGAAATGCTGCAGAGATAGAGGTTGCTCTAGTAGAATGGGTCCTAATAGATACTGTTTGTTTTAAAAATAGCTTTACCCTGAGCTCCAGGAGCAAAACTAACCAGCAACTGTTCAGATTTTCGAAAGGATTTAGTCCCAAGTAAAATCTCAGCTGTCTATGCAAATCAAGAGTGTGCAGAATCCTTTCCCCTTTATTCTGGGGAGTGCTGAAAAATGTAAGCAGGTGAACAAACTACTGAAGAAAGCTATACGCTGAAACCGGTCTAGTCCCTTGTTCTCACAATAAACCTATTTCAGCTCATCCTTGGTGCTGGCGTTTTTAAGAATACTAGTTTGGTTGCCTTGCATCAGCCGTACTTGCTAGCTTTCAATTGTTCCAGTTAAACTGGAAACTACCTTAGGCATAAAGGAGGGATTAGTTCTCACAGAAACCGGATCCGAATGAAAAATAATGAAAGGTTCTACTGCCATTAAGGCTTGCAGCTCCGATACCCTTCTGGCTGAAGTAACAGCCAAGAGAAAAACAGTCTTCCAGGAGAGAAACTGAATCTGCAGAGGCAGCTGGTTCAAAGGGAGGCAGAGTAAGCTTTTCCAGGACAAAATTAAGATCCCAAGCAGTAGTAGGAGCTCTTCTGGGAGGTCTAAGATTGCTAGCTCCCCTCAGGAGCTGCTTCATCAAGGGGTAAGAAAAAATGGGTTGCTTAAAAGAACAATGAGCAGAAATGAAGCGTGAATTTTGATTGAAGAAAAGGAAAGTCCACCATTAAGCAATCCTGCTGGTAATCAAGAATGAGAGAGAGAAGGATGAGAAGAGTCTTCTCCTTTAGCCTGCATCCAAGAGCAAAATCTCTTCCATTTATCTGCATAGGATTTTCTGGTGCTAGGCCTCCTGGCCTCATGAAGAACTTCAACCACCTGCTGGGAAAGATTTAAAGTATTAGCCAGGAAGTTAAATGCAGAGTTTGAAGATGAGGATGAAGGAACTTTCCCCCTTCTGGTACCAGGGGAAGATGCCAAGGCTGAGCCTGTGAAAGGCTGTGAAGGAGGGGATACCAATGTTGCCTGGGTCAATCTGGTGCTACCAGAATAGCCTCTGGTTTTTCGTCCCTTATCTTTAGCAGCACTCTGGGAAGAAGATGCAGAGGAGGGAATGCATAAACTGAGAGATGTGTCCATGGGAAGGACAAAGTGTCTACCCTCCAAGCTTTATTGCGAAACTCCCTGGTGCAGAAGGTTGGAAGGAGATTGGTATGAGATGAGAAAAGATACACTTGTGGGGTATCCCACTGCTTAGTGATGCGATGGAAAATGACCTTGTTCAGTTGCCACTCGTGAGGATCCAGAATATGTCTGCTCAAATGATCTGCCAGGGGAGTTTAGCCTACCTGGAAAATACTGGGCTATTAGATGTAAGCCCATGGATGCTGCTATGGACCATAGTCTCATGCTTTGTCTGCACAAGGGGTAAGAGCGAGTCCCTCCCCTGCTTGTTGATGTACAACATGAGTGTGGTATTGTCTGTCCTGATCAGCAGAGTCCTAGGGTAGAGTAGATCCCTGAAAGCCAGCAAGGCCTGCTGCACTGCCATCAATTCTTTTAAGTTTATGTGCAGATGAATCTGCTGGGTGCTTCAAGTCCCCTGTATGCTCCTGCCTTCCAGATGAGCCCTGTATGCCCCTGCCTTCCAGATGAGCCCACCATGCAACATCTGATGCGTCTGTGGTGAGTGTCTGGCTGGCAGGTGGTGGGCGGAAAGGCAGACCCTTGCTCTGAGAACAGGCTGTCGCCCACCAGAGGAACTCCATTTTTAGACAGGGAATTAGGGGAAGAATCCTGCATGTGTTGACACCAAAGATTCTTGAGGTACCATTGAAGTCTTCCCATTTGCAGCCTTGCATATGGGATCATTAAATTACATGAAGCCATGAACCCCAGTTCTTGCAGGAATTGCCTTGCAGAGAGCTGGGTCATGCTTGCCAGGTTCATGAAGTAAGCCAAAAGATCTTCTTGCTTCTGTTAAGGGAGGAATACCATCTGGGGGGGCTGTATTCAGACTCGCGTAGGAACCAACTTTGACTTATTTTCGTTGAGAGTGCAACCCAAAGAGGTGACACTGTTTTTCACGAAGTCCAAATCCTTTTCTAGTTGTTTTGGGGAGTTTGCTTGCATGAGACAGTCATCCAGGTAAGGATAAATTTGAATGTTTCTCTGCCTGCAAAAAGCAATGGCTGGAGCCAGGCACTTTGTAAAAACTCTGGGAGCAGTAGATAAGCCAAAGGGCAGTGCAGAGAATTGAAAGTGTTGCGCCCCAGCCCTGAACTGGAGGAACTGCCTGCAACTGTCCCTTATTGGGATGTGCAGATAAGCCTCCTCAAGATCCAAAGTTACTAGCCATGAATCCTTGCCCAACATTGGTAGTAACTGTTGAAGGATGAGCATCTTGAATTTGGGAATCACCAGAAAAGTGTTTAGAACAGACAAATCCAGAATAGGGTGTCAGGTGCCCCCTTTCTTGGGTATCAGAAAAAGTCTTGAATAAAAACCTAGGCTTGCCTGATTTGCAGGAACTGGCTCTATAGCCCCCATAGACAGAAGAGAAGAAATTTGAATTTCTACCTCTGCCGTGAGAGTTCCGGGTATGTCTGGGTACCCCAGCAGAAAGTACAGTTTTGTACCTACCATAAATGTAGATGTTAGAGTGTCTTCACTGCTGCAGTCATTACACTTGGGTTATCCTGCCGTCAGGCGGTCCCTGCAGTCGGCCAGAGTTCCAAAGTCTTGGTCGGACGTCCGTTGCTGTCGCTTCTTCCCTGATGTCAGTGTGCCAGGGGTATATAAGATGCAGCAGGCACCATTTTCTTCAGTTTTTCTTGCCCCAGATGTCAGGTGCCCCCAAATAGTTAGGCAATACATTATGGAAATAAAACATACAAAAAATGTAAACAACCAAACCTTCAGTTACCAGCAAATACACCACATAGGTAGTATAGGGTTGAAAGGTATAGGTAAGTTCCAGCTAAGGAAGATGGAATGGCGGGTTGGTAACCTGGACTGCAGCAGTGAAGACACTCCAACATCTACATTTATGGTAGGTACAAAACTGTACTATGTTAATCGTGTTTCACTGCTGCAGTCATTACACTTGGGTTGAATCCCAAAGCTGAGCTAGGGTGGCTGGTTCTACAGAGGATTTGGGGTGGCTATGAGGCCCTGCAGCACTGCAGTGGCAAAGCCAGCTCTGGATCTAAAGTAAAGAGGCAAGTGATAATGCTTGGTAAAGATGTGTACTGAACTCCAAGTTGCAGCCTCCAAGATATCTTTGGTAGGTACTCTAAGGTAGGCAGTTGAAGTGGCTATTGCCCTGGTGGAATGTGGCCTAATGTTAGTAGGTACAGGTTTCCCATGCTGTGTGTAGCAGAACCGAATACAGTGTCCTATCCACTTAGAAATCTTCTGCTTTGAAATAGTCTTTCCCTGTGATCCTGCAGCATATGCTACAAACAATTGCTCAGTTTTCCTGAAAGCTTTTGTTTTGTCCAAGTAGAAATGCAATTGTCTGTGCATGTCCAAGGAATGCAGAAGTCTCTCCCCTTTGTTCTGGGGATTTGGATAAAAAGTTGGCAAATGAATAGTTTGATTAAGAGCCACACTGGATACCACCTTAGTCATAAGTTTTTCCTTAAAGAAACCCTGTCTTGGTGAAAAATGATGAAAGGTTCCACTGCCATTAGTGCCTGTAACTCTGAGACTCTTCTTGCTGAGGTTAATGCCAGAAGCAGAGTAGTTTTCCATGATCTATATGCTGAATTGGCTGGCTCAAAAGGAGGTAAAGTTAGTTTCTCCAAGACAAAATTGAGGTCCCAAGTTGGTGTTGGTGCTCTCCGGGGTGGTCTTATGTTTTTAGCCTCTCTGAGATATTGTTTTAGCAATGGATGAGAGAAAATAGGAGGATCTGTGTTGTAATGAGCCGAGATGGCAGAGGTGTGGATCTTAATGGATGAAAAGGATAGTCCTTTGTCCGGCATCTCGGTCAAGTATTGTAATATCTGAGGAATATTTGGGACAAGAGGGTCAAAGCTTTGAGCCTGGTTCCAGGCACAGAATCTCTTCCACTTTTCTAAGTAAGATTTCCTGGTGCTAGGCCTCCTGCCCTCCAAAATGACATCCATAACAGCTTTAGAGAGTGGTGTTGTCTGTGTAATTAATGAATCTGCCATGCAGCCAGGTTTAAAGTTTTGAGCTGACTGTGCAGGATCGGATTGTCTTGTTGAGTCAGAAGGTGTGGAATTTGAGGTAGAATCCATGGTGGGCCTTGAGCTAAATTCTTTAAGATTGGGTACCAGTGCTGGCGTGGCCAGTCTGGGGCAATCAGGATCATCTGTGGTTTCTCTTGCCTGGCTTTTAGGAGTACTTTTGAAAGGAGAGGCAGTGGTGGGAAGGCATAAACTGTTAGGCTTTTCCAGCTGAACGAGACCGCATCCACTTTCCATGCTTGTGTGTGATAAGTCCTCGTGCAGAATTTGTGTAGTTGGCAATTCTCTAGGCTGGCAAAAAGATCTACGTCTGGGCACCCCCATTTCTGCGTTATCATATTGAATACTTGTGGATTTAATTCCCACTCATGAGGATCCATGATGTTTCTGCTTAAGTCATCTGCCAGCGTATTTTTCTCTCCTAGCAGGAATTGTGCTTGCAGATGAACTTGATAGGTTAGAGCTGTGTTCCACAAGGTCATAGCTTGTCTGCATAGGGGATAAGAATGACTGCCCCCTTGCTTGTTTATGTAACACATGACTGTGGTGTCGTCTGTCTGCCTTTAATAGTTGTCCTGGGTGCAGAAGGTCCTTGAAAGCTGTTAGGGCATTTTGTACAGCCAACATCTCTTTTTGATTGATGTGAAGATGCATTTGGTCTGCGGTCCACTTGCCCTGAATACATTTTCCTGCCATGTGTGCTCCCCAGGCGTAATCCGAAGCATCTGTTAGTGTCTGCCTGGCTGTGGGTAGAGTGAAAGGCTGTCCCTTGTTGAGGTGACATGCCTGTGCCCACCATCGAAACTCCTGTTGTAGGCAGGGAATTAGAGGTATTACTGCTTCCAAACTGTGACAGTGCTGAGTCCAAACACTTTTAGGTACCATTGTAATTTCTTCATATGCAGTCTGGCATATGGAATTAGAAGAATGCAAGATTCCATGAATCCCAAGACCTGCAGAATCTTTCTTGCAGGGAGTTGGGTCTTTGTTGCCATCAATTGAAAGTACTGAGTCAGTTGTTCTTGCTCGTCTGGCGTGAGATAAGCCATCTGGGACGTTGTATTTAAGCTGGCACCCAGGAATATTATCTCTTTTGAGGGCACTAGTTTTGATTTCTTTTCGTTTACTGTGTACCCTAGGCAAATTAGCAACTTTTTTACAAATGCCAGATGCTTTAGAAGAATGTCCTTGCTCTCTGCTTGAATAAGGTAGTCATCCAGGTATGGATATATTTGAATTCCTTTTTGACTGCAAAATGCAATTACTGGTGCCAGGCACTTTGTGAAGACCCTGGGCGCAGTAGATAAGACAAAGGGCAGTGCAGAGAATTGATAATGCATTGAACCAGCTATGAATCTGAGGTATCTTCTGCAATTTTGTCTGATAGGGACATGCAGGTATGCCTCTGAGGTCCAAAGTAACAAGCCAAGCCTTCTTGCCCAGCATGGGAAAAAGCTGCTGTAGTGTCAACATTTTGAATTTCGGAACCTCCAGGTAAGTATTTAGAGTAGAAAGGTCTAGTATGGGTCCCCAGGCTTTGTCCTTTCTGGGAACCAAGAAGAGTCTTGAGTAAAATCCTTGTCCCTGTTCCTGTTGTGGCACTTTTTGGATAGCTCTCATGTCCATGAGGACTGCAATTTGTTTTTGTGCCTCTGCCCATTGATTCTGTGGCAGGTTTGGCATTCCTTTTAGCCTTGGTAGAGTGCGAAAGTGGAACCTGTAACCTTGAGACACAATGCTCAGAACCCATTTGTCTTGGGTGATTATATGCCAATTTTGTGAAAAAAGTGCTAGTTTTCCCCCCAAGGGAGCTGCCAAAAGGAAAGAGTTTGACATTTGAAGGGGGAAGTCATTGGGACGGTTTCCTGTAAGGTTGTGACTTGTCCTCACCTCCTTTTGGGGTAGTAGCACCCCAATTTCATGGTCTGTAAGAGCCTTGGGGCTGAGATCTGCCTCTTGGGCATCTGTATCTGCCTCTTTGTGGTCTGTCTGACTCTGGAAAGGAACAGTTTTCTGAAGGCCAATTTCTACTAAATCGAGGTGGCTGTACCTGTAAGAAATCCTTTACTGTTTGCATAGATTTTGCCTCATCCTCCATTTTCTTTAATACCTCTTCTCCCTTAACACCAAATAGAATATTCTGTTGTAAAGGAACATCCAATAATTTAGCCTCAACATGATCAGATAAAGCTTGTTCTTTTAACCAAGCATGCCTTCGTATCACAGATCCTGTAACTGCTGCTCTACAGGAAGCCTCTAATGAATCAATTCCACATTGCAAAGTATGTTTTCCCACTTGTTCAGCTGCATGCAATAATTCCTGCATTTCCTTATAGTCAGGTGTTCTGAAACTGTAATCTTTTTCTGTTTTAACAGAGACATTAAATATTGCTGGTATTTAAGCATGTGGAACTGGCAATTTAAAGCCCTCGCTGCTAAAGTTGCTGAAGTGTAAACTTTCTTTCCCCATCTGTCTAATGCTCTAGAATCCCTGTCAGAGGGAATTGGATTCTTAGCCGTGGAAGCCTTTACCCCTTTGGGACCCTGGGAAATAGTTTCTGGATCAGCAGCAGGGTTTTTATAAAGAAATTTGTGAGAGTCAGGGACTCTGTAGTATCTGTCTGGCTTGACTGGTGCAGGGGGCAAAGAATCAGAATTTAAACTGGATTCAGAGAACACATCATCCACAATATCTAACACTGGCGGAATAGCCAGGGGTCTGTGCTGAGGTAATAAGAGAAAATCTCTGAGCCTTTTTTTGGATTCTGTGCAATCCTGGCCCTCCCAATGGAAATGCTCCCTCATGGTATGTAAAGTTTCCCCAAAAGAATAATCCTCAGGAGGAGAGGCTGAAGGAATAGATTCTTCAGCATCTGAGTCCTCATAAGGGGGTAAAGAGTATCCATGGTCTGAAGAGGAATCAGAAGAAATGGAAACCTGGTCAGAGGAATCATAGTTTGTATCCTGCCTTGGCCTTTTATCAGGAGGGGGATGGGAACCCCCGATCAGAGTAATTAAGTCTACGGCCATTTTAAGCATTTGTTTTTTAGGCATGGAGGCCTGTCCAGGTGAATGCTGTACTTGCTTTTTTGTCTTTAATGGAGTCTTTGACTTGGCTGTAGTTTTTATGGTAAGCTGTGAAGGTCTGAAAACATCCTCAGAAGCCGATGCCTGCTCAGCGGCTTCGGAGCCATGTGAAGGATTAGTTTCCGTAGGCCCAACACCTTGAGTATCCAGAGGCCTAGTCATCTCCACGTGGGAGTTGGAGGCGGCTTCTGGCTCTGAGGTAGCGGGTGTCAGGGGCTGTGAAAGTGCCTCACTGAGAACCGGCAACTGGCCTAGAAGAGGCTTTGTCAGTTTTGGGCCTCGGATGCCTGTCCTTATCCTTGAGATTGCATTTTTTGTGTATTCCGGTCGTCGGTTGTTCCGACGGCATGGTATAACTAAACCTTCGGCCAAAGTAATGGCGAGCAAAATCAAACAGTTTAATAGTGCGTTTGTTAAATCTAGCACAAAACCGACAACTAGTGACGTCATGGTCTGGGCCTAGGCATGGAATACAGTAAGAATGAAAATCCTTATGAGGTATTTGCTTCCCACAACAAATACAATTAACAACTTTTACTGACATCGGTCTGAGGCAAGAAAAAGTTTCCCCAACGGGGTACTTAGCTTTGTAGAAGACTTCGGTTCTGAAATTCGAATTGAAAATCTCAGGAGTCGGCCGACCGGCTCCTGCGAACTGCTTTTGCGTCGGCACTGCACAGCAAGAAAGACTGGGGAAAATGGCATTGGCTGCATCTTATATACCCCCCTGGCACACTAACATCAGGGAAGAAGCGATAGCAACCGACGCCGGACCAAGAATTTGGAACTCTGGCCGACTGCAGGACCGCCTGACGGCAGGATAACCCAAGTGTAATGACTGCAGCAGTGAAACACGATGAACATCAGGAAAGGTATGAAAATAAAACTTGTAACCTTGGTTTACTATATTGAGCACCCATTTGTCATCTGTGATGGTAGAACATACCTCTGCGAACCTGGCTAGCCTTCCCCCAAAGGAAACCCAGAGTCCACAGAGGTAGGCACAAGAAGGCAGGAGTCATCGAGAATGGTTGCTCTGGGAAGCTGGCTTAGAACTCCCCGATTTAGCAGAAGAATGCCATTGTTTAGCCCTTTGAGGGGCAGAAGCCTGCCCTCTGGAAGATCTGAAACCCCTAGGCCTACAACGATCCTGCCAGGATCAAGTAAAGACCAATTCTTGGAAGGTTTAATGCATACTAAACCGAGGAGGCTGAACCTGAAGGAGATCTTTTACAGCTTGCATAGATTTCGCCTTATCCTCCAACTTCTTCAGTACCTCCTCAGCCTTATTACCAAAAAGATGGTCTTTGTGCAAAGAAACATCCAGCAATTTTGATTTAACAGGTTCAGAAAGAGGCTGCTCTCTGAGCTAAGCATACCTTCTAATAACGGAACCAGTGGCTGCTACTCTGCAGGAAGCCTCCAAAGTGTCAAAACCACAATGAAGTGAATGCTTATTAACTAAAAAGTGGCAGAATTCAGAAAGTCCTGCAAATCTTTGTTCTCTGACATGGAAGGAATATCCCCAAGTTTAGTCTTAATAGCCTCCAAAGTATGCTGCTGATACAAGCATGTGAAAGAGACAATCCACGGACCAAATGGCAAGAGGTTTTTTACCACACCTGTCCAAGGCCCTAGACTCGAAATCTCAGGATCAGCAGTAGGGTTTCTAAAAAGGAATTGATGCGAATCAGGAACCCTGTAATACCCATCAGGTTTTCTGGGGGCAGGAGGAACAGAACTTGAGTTAAAGAATTTTCCATGAAGACATCATCCACAACTTCCAAAACTGGAGGTATAGTCAGAGGCTTATGCTGTGGCAAATCCAAAAATTCCCTGATTCTTTTCTTAGACTGAGGAAAATCCTGACATTTCCATTTAAAGTGTTCCCTAAGAGTATTCAAAGTATCCCCATCTTTACCACTTGGGAATGAGGCACAGGAGGGGAGGCAGATGCCTGCTTGTGACTAGGTTTGCGGCTGGAAGGTTTACTAGCAATCCGGAGGGACTCGGGAGGCCTAGCTGCTGCAGAAGTCTGAAGTAAGGTAGTCTGTCTGGTTCTGGTCTCATGTCGAAAAGAAGAGGTGTCAGAAGCCGGTGCCTGCATAGCGGCTCTGGACCCATTTGAGGTGGCGACAGGCGGAGGGTCTGAAGAAGAAATAGTAGTCTGCGGCATGGAGGACTCCGTAAAGGTCTCGGCAGAGACTTGCAGCTAAAAATCTGCGGACTGCAGGGGCTGTGAAAGCACCTCACTGACTACCACTGGGCTGACGACCAATTTCACTGGTGCGTCATCAGTAGATGTAACCCTATGTCTGTCACGGTCCTTGTGTTTGCGTTTCCTAGGAATATCATAAGTTGGGAGACCAGAAGACGCCATACCGACGAACTTAGGCCAGACTCCGAAATGCTTATACAAAATCTTACCTCTATGGCATATGGTATGCGGGTTAAAGGAAGCATAGAGATCGCAGTTAGGGACGTTGTGCTCAAGGCCCAAACAAGTTATACAATAGGAATGGAAATCACGGTGCGGAATCAGTTTTCCACAGGCAAGACAGTTAACTTTATTTGACATTCGTTAAAACAAGAAAAAAAGATCCCCAACAGGGTACTTATCCGAAGGCGTCCTCAACTTTGTAGTCTGAAAGCAAAAAGAAGGTAAACGGCTGACCGGCACTAGTGCAAACTGCATCTGCTTCGGGCTCCATAGCAAAAAAAACTGAGGAAATGGCGTCTGCTGCCTCCCTTTATACCAGACGTTTTGACATCAGTTTTGCAGCCGATGTCATACACCGAGGACTCTGGTATTTGGGCTGACTGAGGGCTACCAGGAGCCGGATAACCCATATGTGAGGACTGCAACAGTGAAAACACGAACAACATCTATTCTTTTAGCTGTTCTCATTAGGGGTAGCCACAGCGGATCATCTGTTTCCATTTCTTCCTGTCCTCTGCTCCTGCACTGTCACACCAACCACCTGCATGTCCTCTCATACCACATCCATACACCTTATCCTAGGCCTTCCTCTTTTCCTCTTACCTGGCAGCTCCATCCTTAGCATCATTTTCCCAATATACTCAGCATCCCACCTCAGCACATGCCCAAACCAACGCAATCTCGCCTCTCTGGCTTTGCATGCAAACCGCTGAAACTGAGCTGACCCTCTAATAAAATGGATTCTTAATCCTGTCCCTCCTCATCACACCCAAAGCAAATCTTAACATCTTTAACTCTGCCATCTCCAGCTCTGACGCCTGCCTTTTTGTCAATACCACTGTCTCCAAACCATATAAATAGCTGGTCTTACTACCCCTCTTGCAGACCTTCCCTTTCACTCTTACTGGTACCAGTCTGTCACAAATCACCCCGACCCTCTTCTCCACCCACTCCACCCTGCCTGTACTCTCCTTCACCTCTCTTTCACACTCATCATTAGTCTGAACTGTTGATCCCAAGTATTTAAACTCATCCACCTTCACCACCTCTACTCCCTGCATCCTCACCATTCCTCTTTCCTCCCTCTCATTCACACACACATATTCTGTCTTAATCCTGCTGGCCTTCACTCCTCTCTTCTCTAGAGAATATTTCCACCTCTCCAAGGTCTCCTCAACCTGCTCCCTACTCTCACTACAGATCACAATGTCATTCGTAAACATCATAGTCCACTGGGAGTCCTAATCTCATCTGTCAACCTATCCATCACCATTGTAAATAAGAAAGGGCTCAGAGCTGATCCTTGATGTAATCCCACCACCACCTTAAACACATCTGTCACTCCTACCGCAAACCTCAAAACTGTCGCACTACCTTCATACATATCCTGTACCACTCTTACACACTTCTCTGCCACTCCAGACTTCCTCATGCAATACCACAACTCCTCTCTAGGCACCCTGTCATATGCCTTCTCCCAAGTCCACAAAGACGCAATGCAACTCCTTCTGACCCTCTCTATACCTCTCCATCAACACTCTCAGAGCAAACATCACATCTGTAGTGCTCTTTCCCGGCATGAAACCATACTGCTGCTCACTAATCATGATCTCCCTTCTTAACCTAGCTTCCACTATTTTTTCTCATAACTTCATGCTGCGACTGATCAATTTTATCCCTCTGTAGTTACAACAGCTCTGCACATCACCCTTAGTCTTAAATTGGTACCAAAATACTTCTTCACTCCTCAGGCATCCACTCACTTTCCAAGATTTCATTAAACAATCTGGTTAAAAACTCCACTGCTACCTCTCCTAAACACCTCCACAGGTATCTCATCTGGACCAACAGCCTTTCCATTCTTCATCCTCTTCAAAGTGGTCCTGGTCCTTACTTCCTCCTTGCTAGTCCGTTGCACTTCCTGATTCACTATCCCCACATCATCCAACCTTCCCCACATCATCCAACCTTCTCGCTCTCTCATGCTCTTCATTCATCAGCTCCTCAAAGTATTCTTTCCATCTGTTCAACACACTACTTGCTTGTGAGTAGGTTTCCTTCATTAACCTTTATCATCCTTACCTGTTGCACCTCTTTCCTCAGCTGGGTCCCTCTGTCTAGACAATTGTTAGAGGGCCTTTTCTCTCTCCTTAGTGTCCAACCTTTGATACAACTTTCCATATGCCTTATCCTTAGCCTTCGCCATACGCCCTTAGCCGGCCTTAGGCATAGGCCAACTAGGCAGCCGCCTACTGTGCCACTCTAGTAGGGGTGCTTTTCCAATATTTATTTAGTGTAGGTGGTCTAGGATGGGGGGCACTGGGTGGTGGGGGGTGGGGTGTCATGGAGCCCCTTTGCCTAGGGCACCAGTTAACCTAAGGCCGCTCCTGCATATGCCTCATCTGCTTATACTCCTGTCTTTCTTCATCTCTCTGACAATCCCATTTCTTTACTAACCTCTTTCTCTGTACACATTCCTGTACACTTTCCTGTACTTCCTCATTCCACCACCAAAGAACTATTTTGAAAAACTGTAAAAACAAGTTTTTAGTCAATGATACTACATCAATGTGGAAAGGTCAACAAAACATTACAAACTACAGGAAACCATCCCATACACTGCAGCTAACCAGTAGCTGGCTGATGACTTGAATGACTTTACTGCAAGTTTGATAAGCCTCAGGCTACAGATGACACAGTCACAAGTTCTCTCAGTGTTCACACTTGTATAACTCTCTCTTCCACACATTCTCAAATTCAATCTGCATTATTATCTCTGGTGAGGATGTGCCTTTTTTTTTTTTTTTTTTTTTTTTGAAGACAGCACATTAAGAAAGCAGCAGGTCCAGATGGGGTTTCACCCTCCTGTTTAAAACCTTGTGAAGACTTTTGAGAGGCTGGTGTTAGCTCTAAAACTGGTCAGTGGATGATGCAACTAATATAGGTCAGCACTTTATCTTGCAACATCATGACAACCCTGGGACATATGCAAGGATTCTGTTTGTGGACATTAGCTCAGCATTTAATACAATAATTTCAGAACTTCTTCAGTTGAAGCTCTCCTAGCTTTCTGTTCCTGCCTCCACCTGTGAAGGGATCACCAATTTTCTGACCAAGAGGAAAGGATAGCTGAAACTAGGGAAATTTACAGCTAGCTATTGCATGATCAATACGCCCCCCCCCCCCCCAGGATGTGTGCTCTCCCCACTGCTATTCTCCCTTTGCATCAATGACTGCACCTACAAGGACCCCTCTGTCAAACGTATTAAATATGTGGATGACAGAACCATTACTGGGCTCATCAGGAATGGTGACGAGTCTGCATGCAGACAGGAGGTTGAGCAGCTGGCCCTTTGGTGTAGTCAGAATAACCTGGAGCTGAACACTTAAAACTGTGGCAATGACAGTGGACCTTAAGAGTGGTACTACAATATTTATCACTGATGTATCAGTTGTGGAATCCTTCAAGTTTTTGGGATCTATAATCTCCTGGGACTTGAAGACCAATGTAGGGTCAGTCATAAAGGCACAACAGTGAGTGTACTTTTTGACAGCTGAGGAAGTTCAACCTCCCACAGGAGTTGTTGATTCAGTTCTACACACCATTCATAGAGTCTGCTCTCAGCTCATCCATAAAAGTGTGGTTTGGATCAGTGTCTAAAACATGACAAAAATAGGTTACATCAGATAGTGAGGTTAGCTGAAAATATCATTGGTGCTGGTCTGCCCTCCTTACAGGACCTGTACTATTCCTGAGTCATGAAACAGAGGCTTGGAAAATCATCAGCGACCCTTCACATCCAGGCTACCATCTTTTTAAACCATTACCATTGGCCAGGCGTTCTAGATTAGTACCCATCAAAAACAGATAGTTTTTTTTCACCACATCAAGTTCATAAATGGTTAATTCAGCTTACTAAGCCTGGTATTCTTTATTCCCCAACCCTCCAAGGGTTCTGCAATATTGTTTAGGTATTAATACTGGTTTCTTCCAAAGTTATTTCAGTATTTCTTGCAGTGAGTTGCACTTTGCACCATATGTATACATATATGTATATGTACATTTACATTTTCTGTCTTGTTTTTAATAGCTGTTTGCATGTTGTTTATGTAATTCATACTTGGAGAGTCATTGAAACCGGAGTCAAATCCCTTAAATGTGTATACTTTGACAATAAATGTGATTCTGATAAATATCATGCATGCTTTTCTCCCAATCATGAAATTTCACCTAAAAAATGAAGAAATATTTGCCAAGGTAAAACGTCTTAACTGTAGAAATAGTTGACTGGTCGTGATCCGCAATCCAACACTCTAGGAGATAGCAAACCACCCTAACATCCATTGCTAAAAGTATGTGGCTTTTGGTGCGATTTAACCGAAACACTATTAAATGTATGTACAAAAACAAAGATGGTATCTCAATACTTGCTCTCTCTCAATGCCAAGTTTTACTAATAAAGCTAATTTTTAACTGCTGGTAGTGGCACTGAGCAGCACTGTCATCTCACACTAAAAGGTTCTCTGATCAGTTCATGGCTGTAGTGTCTTCTCTGTGAAGTCTAAATATCCATCCTATGTTCACATGGGATTTCTCTAGGCTCTTCAGTTACTTCAGACATTCCAAAGATATGTGGTAGGCAGACTGATGACTTCTGAACTGTCCATAGGCGTGTGCACCTGCACATGTGATACATAAAGTCCTGACAATCTGCTTCCGTTTCCTCCCTTACCTAGTTTTCTTCATGGGGGGTGGTGGCTCTTCAGAGGATCACACTCTGAGTTGGCTGTGAAATGCACACTTGGATGGATGGACTGTGGTTATAAAGCCAGGCCCTCTGCATTTCAGATTATTATTCAGATTCAGGCAAAGCGGGACAAGAGTGTGAACATCTTAGCTGAACTATTAGGGAAAAATACAACATGGATGGATGGACTGTGGTTATAAAGCCAGGCCCTCTGCATTTCAGATTATTATTCAGATTCAGGCAAAGCGGGACAAGAGTGTGAACATCTTAGCTGAACTATTAGGGAAAAATACATGAAGTGAACTTACACTGTTTGAATATGTGCAAAAATACATAAAATAAACTATTATAATTAGTCACTATAGATACTACCCAATGTACTTTGAGATGCAGAAAACTCCCATGTGGTTTTAATGTAGCAGAAAGATGCTGCCTCTTTTCAAAATACTCTAAAATTAACAGTCTACTGTACATAACATTTGAATCTGTACAGTGAAGGAAGGCAGATTTGCAGCAATTAGAATGTGAACACAAAGGAGCCACACACCACTACAGTTCACTACATTAAAGACACCCACAGATAATGGCAGTGAACTAATCTCTATGTTGCATATACTAAATACAGCACAGACAGACCTGGCTTTCTGAAAGCATATAAAAAATCTAAAGGCCACTGCAGTTTCCACAGTGAGAAGTCTACTTTAAGGGATGAGCTACAGTCCCATCACTCAAAGTCATCTGAAATTCAACAGAGCAATAGATCTTTTTAGAAACCTTTCTTTGAAAATAAAATTTCAAATTCCCCAGAACAGAAGTAAAAAGCAAAATAAAAAAAAAAAACAAGTCTGTCAACAGGTGGCAGCCACTTAACACGGATTATTCATAATGCTGCTGCACAATGGGAATTCTGGCTTGAAAAGCAGATGACGTAGCCATTGCTCTAGTGGAATGAGCCTCCACTCTGAAAGGTAAATCTTTGTGATTCGAGTTAAAGATGAATGTAATACAATTTGAAAGCCAATTAGAAAGACTAGTTTTTGAGACTGAGGACCCTTTCTTTGCATCAGAGAAGGATACAAATAATTGGTCAGATTTTCCTGAAGTCTTTGGTTCTATGCAAATAGAATCTGAGCTGTCTATGCATGTCCAGTTGATGTAATTTGCACTCTGCCCTGTTGCTAGGATTAGGAAAAAACACTTGAGTTCTATGGATTGGTTTATGTTGTTTGGAGAAGAGACTTTAGGTAGAAAGGATGGGTTTGCACACAAGGATACCCTAGCCTTATGAAAAATCAAATATAGTGGTTTAATACAAAGAGCTTGCAATTCTGACACCCTTCTAGCAGAAGTTATAGCCACTAGAAACAAGGTCTTCCATGAAAGGAACTTGAGGTCTGAAGATGAAGAGGGCTCAAGGGAGGTAATGTGAGATGAGACTAAACAAAATTTAGATCCCAAGGAGAAAGGGGTTCCTTAAAGGGAGGTCTTAATAAGGAAGTACCTTTTAAGAAGGCTCTACACTTATCTAATAGAGGTCAAGCAGTAAAATGGAAAAAAGCCACCTCCCCTTTCCGTAACACCCCAACTGGAGTTCCCTAAGGATCCATACTGTGCCCCCTTCCCTTCAATATATTAATTAATGACTTCCACAACTCCATCCCCTCCACAAGCATTATCCAATATGCAGATGATTCAACTATTATCTGGCCTGCTACCTCCATCACTACCTTCCTTAAGCTCACACAAGACGCATTCTTTACCACTGAACATTGGATGAAAAAAAATCACCTCACACTAAATGCATCTAAAACCAAACTAATGCTATTTACCCCCTCCAAAGCCACCTCTTACAATATAAGTACATTCCCTATCACTAGTCATAGTAAAACACCCATCGAACTAGTATCGAAGGCCAAATTATTAGGTGTCCAAATTGATAGTCAGCTTAAATTCAGCTTCCATCTTCAACTAAATATTAAAAAAAAACACACAAAAAACTTGGTATGCTCTACCGACAAAATCGTTATCTTACACCATCCACTAAAATCACCCTCTCCACCACATTTCTCATCCCCTCCCTCCTCTATGGAGCCCCACACCTAACTAAACTACAGTCTTCACTCAAATCACAACTCTCCTCTTGCTATAACAAAATTGCCAAGTTTGCTACTGGCCATAAGTCTTCCTCACACCACTGTTCTCTCCAGAAACTAAAATGGTTGGAACTGACCAATCATCTTACCTATACACAACTTACTCTTGCACACAAGCTAATTTTCAACTCCTCCCTCTGTCCCTCCCTTTCCTCCACCTTTAAAATACACCTTCCTGATAGGTTTTGGTTGTTGGATCTTAGTAGTCTAATAGAACTGTATAAACCATCTCATACCCCAGGAAAAAAATCTCCTGTCCTATAGTCTAGCTCGTCTCTGGAACTCCCTACCACCATCCATCCGCACCACTTCAAACAACCTTTCTTTCAAAAAATCTCTTCACTCACATCTAATGACCCAGTGGGAATGCTCTTGCTTTCACCCTACATAATCTCCTCCCCTCCTTTTCTTTTACTCTCCTAACTCATATATCCTGACCTCATTTCTACTAATTCTTTGATACTGAATGCATAACATGCACCTCTTAGTGAAACCTATCCTGGATGTAAAGACATCTCAGTTATCATATTGTAAATTGTACTATATGAATATTAATCACTACTCCGTTGTACTTGTAATGTTTTTACCATCCTATTGTACTATATCTATAACAATTTGTAACAAAATATCTTACTGTAATCTTCTGCTTATTTTGTAGCTTTTCTCCCCAGGACTCCATTGAAAATGGGTTCTTTGTGACCCAATGGACTATCCTGGTAAACCAACTGCAAATAAATAAATAAAATACACAACCTATGTGACATTAAGTTGGAAACAGAATAGTCAATATGAAAATCTGAAATTGCAAGAAGTTGAACCTCGATTGTTACTGCAGCTGAGCCGTGTTGAAACAGTTCTGCCAAAAATTCCACAATAGAATGAATAGGTACAGAGAAAGGATCAATGTTCTCATCTTGAGCTCGAAGGGAAAACCTCTTCCATTTACTAGAATACAGCTTTCTGGTGGAAGCTTTATGCAAGGACATTACGATATGTCTAACCGTAGGAGTAAAATTGTGAAGCCTGACTAAATTGGGAAGTGGAGCAGCCAAGCTGTCAGTTTTAGGGTGTGCAGAGAAGGATGAAGCTCCCCTGACATATGAGTCAGCAGATCTGGCATGGGTCCAGAATCCACGGCTTCTCCTGAAGATGAGGCCAAAGGAAGTTAAACCAAACTTGGCAAGGCCAGTAAGGAGCAATGAGAATTATCCTGCTTTCCAAGCATTGTGCTTTCTGAATTACTCTGGGTATGAGAGGAAACGGAAAGGCATATAGAAGTCCCGAGGGTCAATTGTGGGCAAGAGCATCTCTCTGTGTCTCCCTCGGAGGGGGGGGGGGGGTTAGGATAAAGTAGTTGCTGCACTTGCCATTCATTGAGTGGCAAAGAGATTGCAGCACAGCTGTCCCCATAGTTGGAAAATCATTTCCACTATATTTTGATTGAGAGACCACTCATGAGGCATTTGGATTTCTCTGCTCAGCTTGTCTGCTATCATGTTGGACTTCCCCGGAATATGCAATGCAATTAGAAAGCTCTGGGAAGAAACTGCCTATTGCCATACTCTTATAGCTTCTCAACAAAGGGGGTAAAATCTGGTTCCCCCCGCTTGTTTATGTACCAAACCACAGACATATTGTCCGACTGAATCGCAATAGTCCCTAGAGGGAGAGAGTCTTGAAGTGCTTGCAATGCAAGAAGCACTGCTCTCATCTCTAGAACATTTATATGCAAATGAGCCTCATGTTCTTGCCATGTACCTTGAACTGTTCTTCCCAGATAATGCACCCCCCCACCCTATCTGGGAAGCGTCCACAGTCACTGCAGTTATTGGCTGAAGTGGAACAAAGGGTATGCCTATTGTCACATGAGTGGAGTGTATCCACCATCTCAAGTTGTTCTTGCAAGATTCCGTTATTCTGATCAGATGAGACATTGAAAGCTCTTGAAGTGACCACTGGGAGAATAATAGCCATTGAAGAATCCCTGTGTGCATTCTGGCAAGAGGGACCAGTGTAATTATGGAGGCCACTGTTACTAATAAGCGCAGAATTATCTTTGCTTTCACTTTGTTCTTGGGAAGGAGGTGAAGTATCTGTTGTCTGAGTGCTATAACTCTTTCTGTTGGAAGACATGTTTACCATAGACGAAGTGTCTAGATCTGCGCCTATGAATGCAATATGTTAACAAGGCAGATTTTTGAAAATTTACTGTAATGCCCAGTTGATTGCATATGTCCAAGTTAGGTCCCCGGCTTGTAGAAGTAGATGCTTGGTGGTGGCAGATGGGAGCCAGTCGTCTAGATAGGGAAACACTCAATCCTAGACATCTCAAGTGAACCGTGACCACTGCCCTACATTTGGTGAACACTCTGGGGGCTGTAGTGAGACCAAAGGGCAGAGCTCTGAAATGGTAATGGCTGACTCCGAGCCAGAAGCTTAAGTACCTTCTTGATGTCCTGTCCGTTTTTATGTGGTAGTAAGCATCTTGAAGGTCTATCGAGCACATCCAATCGTCTTTCCCTAAAAATGGAAGCATAGACTGCAGTGTCACCATTCGGAACTTTGACTTCTTGACAGATTTGTTTAACTTGCTTAGGTCTAATAGGGGCCTCCAGTCCCCTGTTCTTTTTGGCACTAAAGAATCTTTAGTAAGGTCAGAATCCCATTTGGTCTGCAGGAACTTCTTGGATGACTCTTTTTTGAAGCAAATTTTGAATCTCTATAGTTGCTCGTTTCCTTAGATTGGGTGTAACATCTGGCAGTGTTTTGGTCTGTTGAACAGGTCTGTCAAAAGGGATAGAGTATCCTCTGGATATTATATTTATTACCCATTTGTCATTTGTGATATTTCACCAGGCTTCTGGGTACATTGATAAAAGTCCCCAGACTGCCTCCAGATAGAGCAGTCGGGCCAACTTTCAGGAGCACTGATAAGGTCATTCGCGAAAGGAATCATGGTCACCCTGGTTTTGCAGGCCCCCTCTGCCTCTGGGGCAGCGTCTACCCTTTTTACCTCCCCCTCTGCCCCTGGGGAAGGTATCACCCAGTGAGTCTTGGAAAAATCTCTGGGATCTTTTCAACCACATCTTTTCACTCTTCTGACCTTTAGGATAAGGTCTTGAAGGTACAGAAAAACGTACTCCAACGGCAGAAATAGGTTTCCCTTCCTGCTCACACCAGGTTAGAGAGTGTCTTTTACTTTGGGTCCAAAGAGTGAGGAACCATCAAAAGGAGAGTTATTAAAGGGCTCTGCAAATTGCACAAGCACATCCAGGAGCATCTCTTAAGGGAAACTCCAGAAACCACTGCCCTGCTTGCTCCATCTGCTGCGTATGATATGAGCCTCATGGAAGAGCTGACAATGGAATTTAAGGTTGACAGCTGGGAGGAGACCTTCTCATTCACCCCCACAGCTAATGAACCTTGTGGAGTATCTCCTAGCTCTTTCAGGAGATCTTTGTAGCCTCATGAAATGGGATAAGCAGTTCAGCAATCGCAGTAAGAAAGTCGCTGAAGAAAAGATATGCTTCCCGTATCTGCCCATCGTTCGGGAGTCTTTATTCAGAGGGTGAACAGATGAAGTCTCTACAAGTTCCTTCTTGGTGGCTGCTGCCACCACCATAGCATCAATAGGTAATCCCTTTGTTAGAAATTCCTTGCCTAAAGGAGCTGACAAAAATTTATTTAGTCTCAGAGGGACCGGTTCCGTAGTGTCGGGTGACTCCCATGCCTTTCGACTAACCAGGTCCATTAGTTCATCGAAAGGTGGAAACACCCAGGAGGCTGAGGGTTGAGACCCAAAAGCCTTCAGGTACACTGACTCCTCATCAGAAGGGGTTGTGGTCTGCAAGCCACCTCTTTGCTCGAGGATCTCTAGAATAACTGCAAATGAGATATCGTCACAGGACGACCGTTGGGACCCTCCTGACTCATCAAGGTCAGTGTCTGAAGTGATGGACTCATCTGGGGAGTCAACATGCTTCCTCTTGCAGTTTCTCTTCCGAGGTGGCTCCCCAGAACGATATTCTGGGGAGGCCTCGGATAAGAGGGGTTCACCCAATGGGGGATCCTGAGGCTTTGGGTCTCTGCTGTCTTGAGGAATGGGAGGCGCAGAGACAGTAGCCGATGCCTTGGGAGGATGAGTACTGGTATCCTTATGGCGTGCTGAATGGGTAGACAAGACGCTCCTCATCAGCTCAAAGGCAGATCCCGCTGGCTCCGAAGACTCCCTCGGCTCTGAGGAGACAGAGGAAGGCAACGGAACAGAGATCTGACCTGAGGCTAATGTGGGAGCCGAGCTAACCCGAATCGACAGCTCAGCACTGAAGGGGATCGGGGCCGATCAGGGAACATTGGCTCCCAGACTCACCGGACGGCACAGAGAGAGTGTTGGAGCAGAAGTCGACTCAGTGAACACTGAAGGGGGTCCCAGAACCGATGGGTCCACAGTAAGTGATACCGAGCACTCCAGCTCCAAAGGACCAGCTTGGCTCGGAGGAGAAAACAGTGGGCACAGTAGGCTCAGAGACCAAATGGGTGGGAGCCGGGAATTTAGTCATCGCCGGCGACTTGAGAAGTCTACGCACCACCCGTTCCACGTCATCATCTGATAAGCTTCTTGTAGACCTGGAAGATAGGGAAGCAGATCGAGACCTATGGAGGATTGGCGATCTCAAAGTCAGAGAAACTGGCAAAATCTCAATGGGCCGGCTTAGAGTGGAAGTATCTTGCAGCTCCGAAGGCTTTGTAGCTGAAGTACCAGGCCTATCAACAAAAAGGACTTCCGAATGCTCCAAGGACTATGGAGCCGAGGAAGTAGTGGCCTTTGAAATTTTTGGAAATTTAACTGGTGGCTCCAACTGAGCCGATGTAGCAGGAGATCGTCTTTTATGAGATTTATCCTTTTTTGAGGAATGAGATGAAGAGGAGGAGGAAGAACTTTGAATGACTTCCTCAAAGGAAGGCTTTAAGAGCCCTTTTAGAATCAACTTGTTTCTTATTTCCTGAAGAACTCTAGCACTAAATGAATGACAGAAGATGCAGTCTTCTTGGAGAGGAATGGCTCCAAGGCAATAAACACAAACATGTCAGTCTGTGATGGACATTTTTTGCGAGCACTTTTGACATTTTTTAAAGCCCGAAGGCTTATGCTCCCTCTCTTTTTAGTCTTTAGACATTTTCAAAATAAAACCCTAAAGGCGATAGCTAAGACCAATATGCTAAAGCCAAGTCAAAGTTTACTACAGGACAACACAAGGAGCAACAACCAGGGAAAGAAAAATAGAACCTCTAACTAAAACAATTCTATTTTCCACACAAAATAACAAAACAGTACAAGCCCTCTAAACTTAAACGGGTGTATAACTCTCAACTTAAACGAGCTATAAAGACACCAACAACGAACAACCAACCACTACATGGGATACCAAATGGGGCCGAGAAAGCAATGGCAAAAGCCGTGCTAAAGGGGAAAAAACTATCACTATTTAACAAAAAGCAGCAAAGAGGCAACGATTTAAACCTAGTAAGACTAAAGCTAAATGCATACAAAAATAGCAAGTTTTGACAAAGTAATAGAAAAAATATATCACAACTTGGCCACGACCAAGTTGAGCGCATCCAACCTCGTAAAGCAGCAAACGAGATCTGGGGAATTACCCCACTGCATTGTGGGATACCTTCTTGCCACGAGCCAGGTTTGAGACTTTCAGCTAAGTATTCGGCTGAGTCGGAGCAGAGGATATGCTCCAAACCCATCATTGTAAGAATGAAGGTGAAATAGGACAACATAACAATAGTCAGTTTTCTTTAACACTAAGTCAACAAAGGTATGTGGAGCTTGACATTACCCCTAGAGGCTTGAGAGCTATGAAAAGTCCTTCCTCCCCCTTTAATTTACATGAGGAAGAAGAGAAAAACTTCCATGCTAGATGGATAGCTGCTGCCCACAAATGTAGCACTGTGGGGGTACAGATTCTTATTGAGAGAGAGAGAACCTTAAAAGAAAAAAAATAGTGACCGAGATGAAACAGGCATGTCAGAACATCATTCAGCAGTCTAACAATTTGGTTTTAGAAAGTTTCCTGGCTGGAATGAGTGAAAGACTATCAGGTTAGGAAAAAGAACTTATTGCTCGCAAGAAGGATCAACTGCAGAGGAATATACACGATTATGAATGGAAGTTTGCATTCAATGTTTCTACTAGCCAGTGAAAGAAACGGCAGAGGGTGATATTTCATCAAGAAACGGGAAAAAAAGTATAATGGCTACATTTCATCAGCAGGCAGTGAAACTTCGTTTGTGAATGATAACAGTGATGAAGAGAACAAGTTTCCAGGACTTCCTGAAACAGGTAACCCGGGCTATATGGCCAAGAATTTTCATGAACCAGGGTGAAATTATGGTAAAAAGAGGTCCAGAAACTATGTTCATAGGTTCATAGGTTCATAGGTTTATACTAGGCTATCTGCCCTAAGGCATTTATAAGCCTAGCCCAAATTATTGTGGCTTACGCCACCCCTTATATGAAAAAATACTGTGCCCATTAGTTTGTTGTGCCTCTGTCCAGCAGTGACCCAGAGATGATTCCCGGGGTAAACCTACGATCTCCCATCCACAGGTCTAGATTTCTCTTGAACAGAGTCAGCGAGGTGCTCTGCCTCACATGGACCGGGATTTTATTCCACAGCATAGGGAGTCTCTGAGTGATAAATCTATCCCTCCAGCACGTCCTATTTATATCCGTGCTAAGGTTTAAGTCGCTTGCTCTAGTGGTTTTGGTGGATTTGGATTTTTGAGGTGGAGCATGTCCATTAATTCCGGGTTGGACATGGCCTTGTATGTCAGGCACATGTCACCTCTGAGCAGACGGTATGCGACTGAATAGAGCTGGAGTTTCTTCAATCTGGCAGCATATGACAGATTTTGGAGTCCCTTTATCCTTTTGGTGAGGAACTTTTGGGGCCTCTCCAATTGCTGCAGATGTCGGGTGAGATACATCCCGAATGGGGCATTGTACTCGATCATTGGTCTGATAAGTGAAGAGTACAGGGGAACAATGACCTCACTAGATCTGGATGTGAATCCCTTCATGATCAGGTGGGCAATGTAGAAGGTCTTTCTAACCACTTTAGCAATGTGAGTGTCAAAAGAAAGGCCACTGTCAACCTGGGTCCCCAGGTCCCTGATAACCTCTTCTGTGCTTAGTGGATTGCCACCTATATGGTAGCTTGGGGTTACCTTGTTTTTCCCGAAGGGTATGACTATACATTTTTTGGCGTTTAACTTCAGGCCATGGCTCTGGCACCAGCTATCTGTTTCCGTGAGTCCCTTCTGAAGGATATCAGTGTCCGATGCACTTTCCACTATGGCGCCCAGTTTGCAGTCATCTGCAAACTTTGTCAGCCAAAGTCCTCCCATGTTGGCCTGTACTTCTGAGAAGTAGATGCCAAACAATAGGGGGCCAAGGACCGAGCCCTGTGGGACACCACTTGTGACCGGCTTGGAGTCTGACACAGCGCCAGCAACTCTAACCCTGTGGGTTCTGTCCTTAAGCCAGTTTGCAACCCATCTTGTGACATATGGGTTTACATTTAAGCTGGTAAGTTTTTCTACAATACCCGAGTGGGGTATTGTGTCGAAGCCTTTGCAAGGTCAAGGTAGGCTGTATGGACTGCCTTTCCTCATCAATGGCCTTGGTGACTATTTCAAGAAGTCGACCAAGTTCAAAAGGCATGATCTTCCCTTGACAAAGCCAAACTGGGTCGGGTCCAATGTCTGCAAGTCCCCTATATCTTTGTTTATGAGCTCCATTATGATCCTCTCCATAGCTTTGCAGACTAGACTTGTTAAGCTTATGGGGCGGTAATTACCAGGGTCCGTGAGGCCACCTTTGTGGAGTGGGACCACAGTTGCCGTCGCCACTCCTTGGGCACGTATCCTGTGGTAAGGCTGAGATTAAACAGCTGCCTTATGTGCGGGTTTAATTCCTAATTTAGCTCGTAGCACACAGCCGGGGACACCATCCGGTCCCATTGATGCTGTGTTTTTAGCTTTAGAGAGCAGCTTTCACCTGCGCATTTGAGATGTCCGGGAGGCTACACTCGGCTGGGATAGTTATCTCTCCTTTAGGGGAGAGGGGTGAAGTTTGCACTGAACCTGTCTGCCAGTATGTTGGCAATGTCTGTGGGTTCAGTGATTTTTGTATCATTTTGGACTAATTCTGAGCATATCTGTGAGTTTCCACCCAGGTTCCTAACATAGCTGAAAAAGGCCTTATGATTGTCCTTTGAATCCATGGCAATTTTTCTCTCAAAATTGGCCTTAGTTGATTTTATGAGTGCTCGTAATTTTTACTAATAATGATCAGGGGTGACTTCCCTTTTATGGATTTTGTTCTATCATGTAATAGCTTTCTCCTCTTATTGTAAAGTTTGTTAATGGCTGGGGTCCACCAGACTGGACGTTTGCCCTTTGTGGAAAGAGTCTTGGTTTTATTTGGGATTGCCTGATCCATGCAGTCCTGGAGGTGTTCATAGAAGGCATTTGTAAGGGCTTCCGCAGCTTGGGTTGTGGTTTCCTCTGACTCAGGGGCCTTGAAGGATACCACACCAGTCTTGAGTAGTGTGAAGTTTGCTTTAGAGAAGTTCTTCACTATGGTCTTTTTGTTTGGGGTGGGGCGGATGTGGATTTCCAGTGAGATTAGTTTATGATCAGATCTCACCAATGAGGGATATACTTCGGTGTGGAGCATTTTGTCCCCATGTTTGTGACAATGAGATCTAGTATATTTTCTCCTCTCGTGGGAACAGTGACTAGCTGTTCCATGGCATTTGAATTTATGAACTCCAGGAACCGTTGGGCTAGAAAGTTAGGGCTTGAGTAATGTTCCCAGTCTATATTCGGGTAGTTGAAGTCACCCAATATGATGGTGTTTGGAGATACATTTATACCCTCCAGTGTCTTCAGGAAGGCTGTGTGGGGTTCCTGAGTTTGAGAGGGTGGCCTGTAGCATGCTACAATTTGTAGAGCAGTTTTGCCTATTGTTAGTTGCACCTGGATGGTTTCGAAGCTTCATGCGTTGCCACCAACCTGGAGGTGTGAGTATCCTTTATGAATATGGATACACCCTCCTTTTGTGGAGTGGTCCGGGTTTTGGGGCCGAACGCATGATATGAGGTAAAACCTAATAGTGCCGGGTGCTCTCAGGAGCCTTGAACCAGGTTTCAGTTACAGCACAGACATCGATGTTCTCCATACTGAGAAGGGCCTCGAGTGCGTGCATTTTGAGATTTAGACTTCTGGCATTGAGCAGCATTACCCTCAATTTCTTCCCATTTTTGTTTTCTAGGGTGGTAGGTTTAGAATTTGAGCCTTGCCTAAAAAGGCACTATGGGGGTGGCAAGAGCCTTAGCCAATATCCGAATCCCAGGGTGACAGGTGCAAGCCGTCCCTTAAGCAGCGTGGCTTGTCAAGCATGTCATCCCAGGCAGACAGACACTGGATCCCTTTGAATGACACCAGACATTAAGCCAATTGTTAAAGCTGATCATCTTGTCTCTATATTGTGGCATCATTCTTGGTGAAGGAAGGATACTGCTCAGGGTTAGGGTCATACCTGCCTGGGCTACATAATCAGAGAGCTCCTCTATGTCTCTTTTCATGCAGTCCAGGGAGGTGCGTCTCAGGTCGCTCACACCAGCATGGACAATGACTGTGTCATATTTGTACTTGCTGTGGAGTGACCAGTGCTTGTGTTATGTGGCGGATTCTAGCGCCCGATAGGCAGCTTACTGTGACCCTCTCCTTGTTCAGCCTGGTGAGTGGGACGCCAGTGTGTCTGACTATGGAGTCACCTATGACAAGTATGTTTGGTGTTGTATTTGGCCTTAAGGGCTGTGACTGCTTTGCACACTGCTTTTGTGGTTTATGTGTTGCTTTTGGGGTGTCTTGAGGTAGCAGTTGTTTGGGTGTCTGCTTTGGAGGCCTCTGCTGTTTAGGTAAATTTTACTCAGAGCCTCCAGTATGTCTTTGTGTGTTTATGTGTTTGATTCAGTGGAGTGGTAGCATTATGTGAGGCTGGTTTTGTGGTGTGTGTAGTTGCCTTCTCCTCCTGTCTGGTCTTGCCAGTCCTGAGTTGAGAGAGCTCAGCCTCCAGTTTGGCTAAATAGCTGCATCTCTCGCAAGTATTTGTGTTATGTGGGAGGAGGAGAGGGTTGTCTGTGTACATGAGGCAGTTATAACATTGCCTCAAGATTCCCAGATTCACCAGCTGGACCGAGAGGAGATTGACAACTGACCTTTGGACATGCTAGAATAATATTGGGAAATCCTTAATTGAAAACAAGGGCCAGTGGGGAGTGAGGGTGTAGTGCTTTTAATTTTTAGTGCTGACTTATATAATTGCTTTAGTGAGCAAGTGCCAGGTAACTTGAGTGCAATGTGATACAAGTAACTAAATGCAAAAACGACAAACAGTAACTTTCTTTCAAGTGAAACAAGGAAATAAGTACAGTAAGCAATGCAGATATCACTAGTGATCCACAGAAGCGCTGAGAAGTTGCGTATTAGGTGAATTAGCTTCCAGGGAAATAACAAGCAAACAAACAACAAGTATATAAACAAAGCTAGATTCAGTAGGCCTGGATCTAGTCTATGATAGAGCAAACAAGGTGAACCAATTTCAGTAAGATACAGTTCAAATATTCAGGCACTATAAACCTTTAACCAGAAAATTCCCATGAACATGGACAGGACAGTTATGGGGAATATAATCCCAACTAACGGACATATAAAAAAGGCAAGTGGTACTGAGTTAAATGTTGCAAATAATGACTATGTAGTAAATCTGTCTGGATGTACTTTATCAGATACTGATGTAGTACTGTTAAATAGAGGTTTAAAATTCATTCCCACGTTTTTTCCTAGAGAGTATGAACTGAAAATTGAAATGTGTTTAAATTTATTAGAAAATTGTACTTAAAATCTTTTTTTGCACAAGATACAAATGTAATTCATGAAAATAATGTGGGCAGTGAAGATGATCTAAGTGAAATGAGTTTTCATTCATGTATTTCTGATTTAGAAACTGATGCTTATTGTAAGTTAAACACTGAAAATGTGACATACATTCTTCTGCTTTACAATTTTTAGTAGATAAAGAGCTTGAAAAAGTGAATAAAAATGAGAAAGAAGTTGAATACAATTTAAGTAGAGAAGAATGGAAAAGTCTATTAAGTGAAAATAGGGAATTGGTGTTTAAACCATCAGATAAAGGGGGTAAATTAGTGGTGCTTCATTATAATCAATATCTGAATGTGTGTTATGCTCATTTAAAGAAAGTTAAAGTTTATGCCTTGATGGAGTTGGGATGTTATCAAGAAGCAGTAATTAGATACAAAAGAACTGCTAATGAAAAGGTTAATTGAGACTAAAATATTTCTCACAAGAGGATGTATATAAAAAATCTGCAGTTAAAGATAACAATATGGCAAAATTCTTTTGTGTTCCTAAAATACACAAAAATTTAGTGGATCCACAGGACGTCCCATAGTCTCTGCATGCAGTTATTTTACACATAACTTGGCTCTTATTTACATTCCTACTTGAAACAACAAACAGAGAAGCTAATGTCTTAGATCAAAGATTCCTTTGATTTTTTAAGTAAAATCAGAAATGTAAAGTGGAAGGACATGTTTTTCATGGTTATGGATGTTACCGGTTTATATACAAATATTGAACATGTACATGGCTTAGAAGCAATATTATTTGTTTATAAAGGACTTGCCTAAAACACATTTTATTATTGAACTAATACATTTTTGTTTAAATAAGAATGTTTTAGAGTTCAATGGGGAACTTTATAGGCAGCTTCGTGGATCAACCATGGGGGAAGGTTTTGCCCCCCCATGTATGCAAATCTTTTCATGGGCATGTTTGAAAATAAATATGTATACAGTAATGAATTTTTTTAGGAAATCTGTCGTAAGTTATTATAGATTTATAGATTTAATATTTAATTTGTGAAGGGGGGTGGGAAAAGTGAATACATTCATGCAAAAGATTCAGATAAATCCCTACAATATCAAGTTTGATAGAAAACAGACAGGTGTTAAAGTAAACTTTCTTGATATAAACTTTGCAAGGTATTAATGATGGTAGAATACAAACAAGTTTACAAAGAAAATTTGAAGGGAGTGGTCATATACTGCATGGGGAAAGCTGTCACCCCCCCTACCCTATTAAATCTATCCCCGTGGGGAATTTCTTAGAATAAAAAGAATATGCAGTGATAAGAGTGCGAGAAGGAAATAGAAAAAACAGAACACGTTTGTAACTAGAGGTTACAAGGAAACAGTGGTGGAAGAAAATAAAAGTAGGGTAATACAACAAAATAATACTAAAAACAGGCATAGCATGCAAGGCAGAGTGCATCAACAGGATAAACAAAAATGATGTTATGTGACCAAATATACAGTGTTTACAGACGTTTTAATAAATTTAGTAAAATTCCATTGGAGTATTTTAGAAAAAAATAAATTCCTTAATATAAGAGCAAATGAATATCCCATGTTTTCTTATTCGAAAGGTAGACGTAGAAGAGGTTTTCTTGGTGCTTGGCTACTTTCAGCTGCCTGTAACTCATAAGAGTTTGGGGGTAGGTGCAACAGGTACTTTCCCGTCTGGAAAGTGCAGTTGTTGCCAGTTATGTAGTAAAAAGTTTTGATAAAATTAATGAAAAGCATTTTACATGCAAAGGGAGATTTTCCTGTGACAGTACTGGAATAGTTTATGGTTTGAAATGTCTCTGTGGTAAGGTATACATAGGGGGAAGTAAAAGAAGTTTCTAACAAAGGTTGAAGGAACATGTTAGGGATGTCAAGAAGGGTAAAGAAGAAAGTCCTGTTGCATTACATTTTAAAGAATGTCACAGTGGAAAAATACAGTTGTGTACACTTACCATAAATGTAGATGTTAGAGTGTATTCACTGTTGCAGTCATTACATTTGGGTAATCTGCTGGCAGGTTGCCCTCAGTCGGCCTGAATAACAAAAGTCTTGGGTCCTGCGTCTGTTGCTGTCTCCTCTTCCATGTCAGGTCGTCAGGGGTATAAAACATGCAGCTAACGCTATTTTAATCAGTTTTTCTTGCCCCAGATGTCAGGTGCCCCCCAAATGGGGAGCAAAAAAAAAAAAAAAAAAAAAAAAAAAATTATGTATATATATATATATATATATATATATATATATATATATATATATATATATATATATATATAAAATTGTAAATATATAAATGCACTTTAGAAACATAAAATTTACCTTCAACTAAAAGCAAATACACCACAAAGGCTTTTGAGTACAGTGAAGGAAGGAAAACCGGACTGAAACAGTGAATACACTCGAACATCTACATTTATGGTAAGTGTACACAAAACTGTACTATGTTCTTCGTGTTTCACTGTTGCAGTCATTACATTTGGGTAGAATCCCAAAGCTATGGATGGGAGGATGGAGCTAAACAGCATTAGGAGCAGCTATAAGGCCCTGCAGGACTGCAGTGGCAAAGCCTGCCCTGGATTTAGAAAAGAGAGGCAAATGATAATGCTTTGTGAACGTATGAACTGAGCTCCAAGTAGCAGCTTCTAGAATGTCTCTGGTAGGGACCCCTCTGAGAAAGGCTGCTGAGGTAGAGGCAGCCCTGGTGGAATGGGATCTGAACCCCCTGGGCACAGGTTTACCATGCTGCAAGTAGCAGAAACGCATGCAATGGCTTATCCATTTAGAAATAGTCTGCTTTGATATAGCCTTCCCCTCTGATCCTGCAGCAAAAGCCACCAGTAGTTGCTCAGAATTTCTTAGAGATTTTGCCCTGTTTAAGTAGAATCTTAGTTGTCTGTGTACATCCAATGGATGCAGAATATACTCCCCTTGTTCTGCGGATTTGGGAAGAAAGTTGGCAGGTGAATAGTTTGGTTAAGAGCCACACTGGATACCACCTTAGGCATAAAAGAAGGATTGGTCTCGAGGGCCATCCTGTCCGGGTAAAAAATAATGAAAGGCTCCACTGCCATGAGAGCCTGTAGTTCTGAAACCCTTCTAGTTGTAGTGACTGCCAAGAGAAAAGCAGTCTTCCAAGAAAGAAATTTTATACCCGCAGTAGCTGCCGGTTCAAAAGAAGGTAGGGTGAGTTTTTCCAGAACAAAATTGAGGTCCCATACTGGAGTTGGCGCTCTCCTGGGAGGTCTTAAATATTTGGCTCCCCCGAGGTACTGTTTTAGCAGGGGATGAGAAAAGAGGGGAGGCTGTGTGTTGTAATGAGCCGAGATGGCAGAGGCATGGATTTTTATTGAAGAAAAAGATAAGCCCTTGTCAAGCATTTCAGTTCAGTTAAGTATTGTAAAATCTGAGGAATATTGGGCTTTGCTGCGTCTATTCCTTGTGCTTGGTTCCAAGCACAGAATCTCTTCCATTTAATCAGCATAAGATTTTCTAGCACTAGGCCTTCTGGCTTCCAAAATGACATCCATCACAGGTTTACTGAGGGGTGTGGTTGGTAAAATTAGTTGATTAGCCATGCTGCAAGATTCAGAGTTTGGAGCTGAGTATGCAGAATTTGATAGTTCTGCTGAGACAATAGGTGAGGTGTTTGAGGCAAGTACCACGGAGGAAGGTGCGACGTATTCCTTAGAAGCGGGTACCAGTGTTGCCAAGGCCAGTCCGGAGGAATTAGAATCATTTTTGGTTTTTCCTGTCCGACTTTTAGTAAGACCTTGGAGAGAACAGGCAGAGGGGGAAAGGCATAGACTGATAGGTTTTTCCAGCTGAAGGATAGAGCATCCACTTTCCATGCTTTTGAAGGATAGAGCATCCACTTTCCACGCTTTTTTGTGACAAGGTCTTGTGCAGAATTTGATCAACTGATAGATCTGTTTGCCTCTCCCCAAAACTATGTCTGGGCTTCCCAATTTGTGTGCGTTAACATGCTGAAGATTTGTTTCCATTCGTGCGGGTCCACAAGATTTCTGCTTAGGTCGTCTGCCAGAGTATTTTGCTTTCCTGGCAGGAACTGAGCTTGAAGATGTATTTGGTAAGTCAAGGCTGTGTTCCACAAGGCCATGGCTAGTCCGTAAAGGGGGTAGGAGTGAGTACCCCCCTGCTTGTTTATGTATCACATAACTGTGGTGTTGTCTGTCTTTATCAGTAGTTGTCCTGGATTAAGTCCTTGCATTCTGAACAGCTAGCATTTCTTTCTGGTCGATATGTAGATGCATTTGGTTTGGGCTCCATTTGCCCTGAATGCATCTTCCTGCCAAGTGGGCCCCCCCAAGCATAGTCTGATGCGTCTGTAGTTAGGGTTTGGGAAACGGGTGGTAGAATAAATGACAGTCCCTTGTTTTGGTGACATGTCTCTGTCCACCAAAGAAACTCCTGTTGCAGACATGGAATGGGAAGAATCATTGTTTCCAGGCTGTGACAGTGTTGACTCCATAAGCTTTTTAGGTACCATTGAAGTTTCCTCATATGCAGTCTCACATATGGAATTAGTAGAATGCAGGATGCCATGAATCCCAAAGCCTGCAGAATTTGCCTTGCAGATAGCTGGTAGCTGGGTTTTTGTTGCCATTTGTTTGAAGTATGTTGTCAATTGCATTGGTTTGTCTGGTGTGAGGTAAGCCATCTCGGCAGTTGTATTCAAGCTTGCATCCAGGAATGTAATTATTTGAGAGGGTACCAGTTGTGATTTCTTTTCATTTATGGTGTACCCTAGGCATGCTAGAAGCCTTTTTACAAACGCCAGATGTGGAGGAAGAGTGTCCTTGTCCATTGCCTGAATGAGACAATCGTCCAGATAGGGATAAATTTGAATGTTTCTTTGTCTGCAGAATGCAATTACTGGTGCCAGGCACTTTGTAAAGACCCTGGGCACAGTAGATAAGCCAAAGGGCAGTGCAGAGAATTGGCAATGCAAAAAGCCTGCTTTGAAGCGGAGGTATCTTCTGCAAGATTCCCTTATTGGGATATGCAGGTATGCCTCTTAAGTCTAGAGTTACCAACCAGGCATTCTTGCCTAGCATAGACAGTAGCTGTTGTAAAGTCAACATTTTGAAATGTCCAGGAACGTGTTCAGAATTGATAAGTCCAGAACTGGATGCCATGATTCATCTTTTCTGGGTACCAGGGAAAGCCTTCAATAAAATCCTTGTCCTTTTTCCTTTTCTGGTACTGGTTGAATAGCCCCCATATCCATGAGAGACATGACTTGTTTCTGGGCCTCTGCCCACTGGTTTGGTGGCAGATCTGGTCATCCGTTTGGAATTGACCATGTGTGGAAATGAAATCTGTACCCATGGGATACTATGTGTAATACCCACTCGTCCTGGGTAATTAAATGCCAATTTTGAGCATGAAGTGCTAGTTTCCCCCCCAAGGGGGCTACCAAAAGATAAGTGCTTGGAGATGGTAGAGGAAAGTCATTGAGACTGCTTACTGTAGGGTTGTGCTTAATCATCTCCAGATTTGGAGGTGGAGGCACCCCATTGCTTTGACCTGCAAGATCCCTGTGATTGATATCTGGAGCCTTTGGAGTGCCTGGGTTTGCCCCGAGTGGCTCTGTTGGACACAGGAAAGGACCAATTCTTAGTAGGCCAGTGCCTAATGAACCTGGGTGGCTGCACTTGCAAGAAATCTTTTACAGTATGCAGAGATTTAGCTTCGTCTTCCATTTTCTTTAAAACCTCTTCTGCCTTATTACCAAACAGACTATCATGCTGTAAAGGGGCATCCAACAATTTAGCTTTAACATATCAGGCAGATTTTGCTCCTTCAGCCAGGCATGCCTTCTTATCACAGATCCAGTTACGGCGGCCCTGCAGGAATCAAAACCACATTGCAAACTATGCTTTCTAACCTGTTCTGCTGAATGCGATAAATTCTGTAACTTTTTCCACACAATCAGAAATCAACATCCTGTTGATATTTAAGCATATGAAACTGGCAGTTTAAAGCCCTGACTGCCAAGGTTGCAGACATATAAACCTTCTTTCCCCTTCTGTCCAGCGCCCTGGAATCTCTATCAGAAGGGGTAGGATTTTTGGCTGTAGAAGCCTTAACACCCTTGGGACCCTGAGAAATAGTCTCAGGATCAGCAGCAGGATTTTTGAAAAGAAATTTGTGGGAGTCAGGAACCCTGTAATATCTGTCTGGCTTACTGGGAGCCAGAGGCAGGGAATCAGGAGCCATGCTTGATTCCAAGAACACATCATCAACAATGTCTAATACAGGAGGTATTGCCAAAGGCCTATGCTGAGGAAGAAGAAAATCCCCAAGCCTCTTTTTTGATTCTGAGAAGTCCTGACTCTTCCAGTGAAAATGTTCCCTTAAAGTATGCAAAGTCTCTCCAAAAGAGTAATCCTCAAGAGGAGATGCAGATGGGATTGATTCCTCTGCATCAGAGCCCTCATATGGTGGAATAGAAAATTCCTGATCAGAAGAGGAATCAGAAGAAATGAAAACCTGATCTGAAGATTCATAATCAGTGCCTTGCCTAGGCCTCTTCGCAGGAGGGAGGGGGGTGGGGGTTGGGAACCCCTGATCAAGGTAATTAAATCCTCAGCCATTTTGATCTTTTGTTTTTTGGGCACAGGGGCCTGAGCACGTGGCTCATGAGTCAGTTTTTGATGCTGGCATCTGTTTAATATAAAAATGTTGAGTCCTGAAAACACCCTCAGAAGCTGGTGCCTGCTCAGCGGCTCCGGACCCATCCAAGGGAGAGACATCCGCGGGTTCAATACTTGCAGAATCTCGTGGCATACCGAACTCCAAATGGGACTCGGGTATCAGGGGCTGCGAAATTGCCTCACTGAGTACCAGCGAACGGCTTAGTAGAAGCTTCATCATCGGTTTTGGACTTTTTCCTTGCATTTTTTTTGTGAACTCCGGTAGTCGGATTGCTAACCAACGACATTTCAGGGTAGTTAAATCTTGAACCAAAATATTTAGAAGCAAAAATACACAGACGCTTAGTGTGTTGGTTAAATTTAGCACAAAACCGACAGCAAGGCACGTCGTGATCAGGGCCTAGGCAAGGAATACAGTACAAATGAAAATCCTTATGAGGTATTTGCTTCCCACAAGTAATGCAATTATTAACTTTTACTGACATTGGTAAGGAGCAAGAAAAAGTTTCCTCAATGGGGTACTTAGCTTTAGTTTGAAGACTTTGGTTCTGAAACTCGAAAATGAAAATTTCAGGAGTCGGCCGACCGACACTTGCAAACTGCTTCTACTTCGGGCACCGCGTGGCAAGAAAGACTGATTAAAATGGCGTCAGCTGCATGTTTTATACCCCTGACAACCTGACATCATGGAAGAGGAGACAGCAACTGTTGCAGGGCCCAAGACTTTGTTATTCAGGTCGACTGAGTGCAACCTGCCAGCAGATTACCCAAATGTAATGACTGCAACAGTGAAACATGAAGAACATTATACAAGGCTTACAAGCTACATTTTTGGGGCAAGTACAACAAATGAATGACTTTCTAACTTCCAAAGCTGTCCTTTAATATGAGTCTACTTTAATTCTGAAATTTACCATTTTAATACCATATAGAATGAATCAAGAATGTCATTGGAAATGTTTTCTTTGATAAATTAAGTTTATGACTGGTTAATCGTTTGTAATCATGCTATTTAAAGATAGAATATGTGAAGTAGGGAGATACTCTAGAAAGGCTGAAGAGCAGTGGAGCTAGAGGAGTCTGCATTTTATGCTTTGTATTTGCTGCTACCCAGATTTTATTAGATCCATTGTGTGCTTATTTTACCTGTTTTGTGGGACTACATTGTGGATATATTACTGGACTGGACTATAATTTTAATAAAATATAAAGGTAATCACTGGCTTCTTTCCTTGTGTGGTGGTGAGCTGTTCTGTTTCCAGTTTTTGGTGAAGTAGGTTCACTGAAAAAGTACAGTTGTGTACACTTACCATAAATGTAGATGTTCAAGTGTATTCACTGTTGCAGTCATCACATTTGGGTTATCTGCTTGCAGTAGCTGTCAGTCGGCCTGATTATCAAAGTCTTGGGTCCTGCATCGGTTGCTGTCTCATCTTCCGTGATGTCAGTTAGTCAGGGGTATAAGGCATGCAGCCGATGCCATTACATCAGTTGTTCTTGCCCCAGATGTCAGGTGCCCCCTAATGGGAAGCAATTAAAAAAATATATATACAATGGTATACCTCCAACAAAAAAGCAAATACATCAAAAAGCTTTTAAGCATAGTAAAGGAGAGTAGAGGTATAGTCAAAAGTCAGGGGGCTGGAGGGAGGGTACCCAGGACTGCAACAGTGAATACACTCGAACATCTACATTTATGTAAGTGTACACAACTGTACTATGTTCTTCGTGTATCACTATTGCAGTCATCACATTTGGGTAGATTCCCCAAAGCTAAGGATGGGAGGAGGAATTTAGATAGCATTAGGACCAGCTATAAGGCCCTGCAAGACTGCAGTGGCAGAGCCAGCTCTGGATTTACAGAAAATTGGTAAATGGTAATGCTTAGTGAAAGTATGTACAGAACTCCAGGTAGCAACTTCTAGGACGTCCCTGGTAGGGACACCTCTGAGAAAGGCTGTAGAGGTAGATGCAGCCCTGGCTGAATGGGGGTCTAATCCCCTGTGGGATAGGTTTTCCATGGTGCTTATAGCAGAAATTAATGCAATAGCTTATCCATTTAGAAATGGTTTGCTTTGAAATAGCCTTCCCCTCTGCCCCTGCAGCAAATGCCACCAACAATTCAGATTTCCTTTGAGGTTTAGTCCTGCCCAAGTAAAATCTAAGTTGTCTGTGCACATCTAAGGAGTGCAGTATGCCTTCCCCTTTGTTCTGTGGATTAGAAAAGGTTGGCAAATGAATGGACTGATTTGATTAAGAGCCACAATGGATACCACCTTGGGCATGGAGGGACTGGTTCTGAGGGACACCCTGTCCGCATGAAAGATGATGAAAGGCTCCACTTCCACAAGGGTCTGTAATTCAGATACCCTTCTTGCTGAAGTGATTGCTAAAAGGAAGGCTGTTTTCCAAGAAAGGAATTTTAACTCTGCACCTGCAGCTGGCTCAAAAGGAGGAAGAGTGAGTTTTTCCAATACAAAATTAAGGTCCCAGGCTGGAGTTGGGGCTCTCCTGGGTGGTCTTAAGTTTTTGGCCCCTTTGAGGAACTGATTGAGCAGTGGATGAGATAAGAGGGGTGGTTCTGTGTTGTAATGAGCTGAAATGGCTGAGGCGTGAATTAGGATGGAGGAAAAAGAAAGGCCCTTGTGAAGCATCTCAGTTAAGTATTGAATAATCTGAGGTAAGTTGGGCGCTGATGTGCACCATCCCTTGAGTTTGGTTCCAGGCACAGAATCTTTTCCATTTTTCAGCATAAGATTTTGTAGTACTAGGCCTCCTTGCCTCCAAAATGACATCCAACACTTGTTAACTGAGGGATGGCAACTAAGAGATTAGGTAATTAGCCAGGCTGCCAGGTTCAGGGTTTGAAGCTGAGGGTGCAGAATCTGGCTCTCCTGCTGTGACAGCAGGGTAGGGGTCTAAGGCAGGTGCCATGGAGCCAGGAGTGACACACTGCATAAGAGGGGGTACCAGTGTTGGCGTGGCCAGTCTGGTGCAATCAGTATCATCCTTAGTTTGTCCTGTTTGATCTTTAGTAGTACTTTGGAGAGGCAGAGGGGGAAAAGCATAAACTGACAGATTTTTACAGCTGAAAGGACAGAGCATCCACTTTCCAAGCTTGTTTGTGGGGAGTCCTTGCACAGAATTTGTCCAATTGGTAGTTCTGGGGGAGGCAAACAGGTCTATATCTGGGCTCCCGCATTTGTTTATCAACATGTTGAAAGTCTTTGGTTCCAGTTTCTACTCGTGTGGGTCCATAAGATTTCTGCTTAGTTCGTCTGCCAGTGTATTTAGTTTTCCTGGCAGGAACTGAGCCTGTAGATGCACTGGGTAGCTCAAGGCTGTGTTCGACAGAGTCATGGCTAATCTGCAGAGGGGGTAAGAATGGGTACCCCCCCCTGCTTGTTTATGTACCACATAACGGTGTCGTCTGTCATTACCATTAATTGTCCTGGAAGAATGTGGTCCTCGAAGGCTGTCAGAGCATTCTGTACAGCTAACATTTCTTTTTGATTGATATGCAGGTGCATTTGACTTGGGTTCCATTAGTCCTGAATGCACTTCCCTGCCAGGTGAGACCCCCATGCACAGTCTGATGCATCGTCTGTTAGGGTTTGGGCGGCAGGGGGTAGAGTGAATGGTAGTCACTTGTTTTGGTGGCAGGCCTCTGCCCACCAAAGGAACTCTAACCATAGGCAAGGTATGATAGGAATAATTGCTTCTAGATCCTGAGAATGTTGACACTATAGGTTTTTTAGATACCATTGTAGTTTCCTCAGATGCAGGCTTGCATATGGAATTAGTAGAATGCACAAGGCCACGAACCCCAAGGCTTGCAGTATTTGCCTTGCAGATAGCAGGGTCTTTGTGGCCATTAGTTTGAAATAAGTTGTCAAATGAATTTGTCAAATGAATTTGTTTCTCTGGCATGAGGAAAGCCATCTGGGAAGTTGTGTTCAAGCTTGCTCCCAGGAATATAATTTGACAGGGTACCAGATGTGATTTATTTTCGTTTATGGTGCACTCCAGACAAGTTAGCACCTTTTGTACAAATGCCAGATGATTCAAAAGTATGTCCTGGCTTTCTGCCTGAATTAGACAAACGTCCAGGTAAGGGTATATTTGAATATTTCTTTGCCTGCAAAATGCAATGACTGGAGCTAGGCACTTTGTGAATACCCTGGGTGCAGTAGATGAGCCAAAGTGCAGTGCAAAGAACTGATAGTGCATGTAGCCTGCTTTGAAGCGTAGGTATCTTCTGCAAGATTTCCTGATTGGGATGTACAGGTAAGCTTCCTTTAAATCCAGTGCTGCCAACCAAGCATCTTTGCCTAGCATAGGAAGCAAATGGTGAAGAGTTAGCATCTTGAATTTTGGAATCACCAAAAAGGTGTTTAAGACAGAAAGGTCCAGGATAGGACGCCATGAATTGTCTTTTCTGGGTACAAGGAAAAGTCTTGAGTAGAAACCTTGTCCCTTTTCCTCTTCTGGTACAGTATGAATAGCCTTTATGCTTGAGAGAGAGTACTTGCTTTTGAGCCTCTGCCCACTGATTTGGGGGTAGATCTGGCCAACCGTTTGGGGTTTGTAATGTGTGGAAGTGAAATCGGTACACTTGGGAAACTATATTTAAAACTCATTTGTCCTGGGTAATGAGTTTCCAGTTTTTGGCCTGCAGAGCAATTTTTCCCCCTAAAGGAGCATTCAATTGAGAAGTGCTAGGAAGTTTTAAAGTCAAGTCATTGAGACAACTTACCATGGGGGGGGGGGGGGGGGGGTCTTACTACTCCCTGATTTAGAAGTGGGAGCCCACCACTGCTTAGTCCTGTGCGCACCCTGGGATTGAAGCCTGGGTGTTCAGCTGGTTCTGGGTTTGGACTGAAGGCCTGGAAGAGGAAGGAAAGGACCAATTCTTAGAGGGCCAATGCCTACTAAATCTTGGAGGCTGTAATTGTAGAAAATCTTTAACAGTTTGCATAGATTTAGCTTTTTCTCCTCCATCTTTTTAAGAACATCTTCTGCTTTGTTGCCAAACAGGTGGTCCTGATTTAAGGGAGCATCCAGCAATTTAGCTTTAACATGATCTGGCAAAGACTGCTCCTTAAGCCAAGCATGCCTTCTAAGTACAGACCCATTGACAGCAGCCCTGTAAGATTCCTTTAGTGAATCAAAACCACATTGAAAAGTATGTTTTCCAACCTGTTTAGCAGAATGCATTAAATCCTGTAAACCCTTATTTTCAGCACAGTCAGGAATCATCATTTTCTGTTTAAGCAATCCAATAATATGTTGCTGATACTTTAACATATGGCAGTTTAAGGCCCTAATAGCCAAGGTTGCAGAAGTGTATACCTTCTTACCCCATCTATCCAGTGCCCTGGAGTCTCTATCATAGAAGGGTTAGGAGTTTTGGCAGTAGTAGCCTTAATGCCCTTGGGTCCCTGTGAAATGGTCTCAGGATCCGTAGTAGGATTTTTAAAAAGGAACTTGAGAGTCAGGAACCCTGTAATATCTATCAGGTTTTCTGGGAGCAGGAGGTAGAGTCAGGGGCCAAGCTAGATTCCGAAAAGGCATCATCAACAATGCCTAGTACAGGAGGGATAGCTAAAGGCCTGTGTTGAGGCAGGCGTACAAAATCCCTAAGCCTCTTTTTAGAATCAGAGTAATCCTGGCTTTCCCAGCGAAAATACTCCCTAAGAGTATGCAAGGTTTCAGCAAAAGAGAAATCCTCAGGGGGGGGGGGGAGCAGAGTCCTCTGCATCAGACTCCTTTATAGGAAGATGGGAGTAAATCCTGGTCAGAGGAAACGGAAATTTCAGAATCCTGGTCAGAAGTTATCATAAGCAAATTCAGTCCTAGGTCTCTTAGAAGGTGAAGGCTGGCTTCCAATGATTAAAGTGATAAGGTCTTCAGCCATTCTTATTTGTCTTTTAGGCATAGAGGCCTGACCATGCGGTCCAGGCATCTGTTTTCTAGGCATGGTTCGAGTTTTAGGCCTTGAAGAGGAAGATGGCTTTGGTTTAATATGCAAGTCAGTAGGCCTGAATACACCCTCAGAAGCCGGTGCCTGCCCAGCGACTCTGGACCCATCCAAGGTAGAGACATCCGCAGGTTCCACAGTTGAAGCATCTCGCGGCATGCTGGACTCCAAATGGGTCTCAGTAGAGGCCTGTAAATCTGAAGTAGCGGGTATCAGGGGCTGCAAAAGCACCTCAGTGAGTACCAGCGAAGTGGCGACTGGCTTAGGAGAAGCGTCGTCGTCAGCTTTGGACCTAGGCGGCCTGTCTCTGTCTTTATCTTTGCGTTTTTTTCAGAATATTGGTAGTCTGATGGCTTACTGAAGACATATCTGGATAATTGAACAGAGTACCAAAACATTTAGAAGCGTAAATATACAGACCACGGATAGTTCGTTGCTTAAATAAGGCACAAAACTGACAGGGAGGTAAGTCGTGCTCAGGACCTAGGCAAGGAATACAGTACGAATGAAAATCTTTGAGGTATTTGCTTTCCACAAGAAATACAATTATTGACTTTTACTGACATCGGTTTAGAGCAAGAAAAAGTTTCCCCAATGGGGTACTTGGCTTTAGTGAAGACTTCGGTTCTGAAACCCGTAAACGAAAATTTCAGGAGTCGGCCGACTGACACTTGCGAACTGATTCTTCTTCTGGTGCTGCACGGCAAGAAAGACTGATGTAATGGCATCGGCTGCATGCTTTATACCCCTGACTACCTGATGTCACAGAAGATGAGACCGCAACCGGCGCAGGACCCAAGACTTTGATAATTAGGCTGACTGAGGGCTACTGCAAGCAGATAACCCAAATGTGATGACTGCAACAGTGAAACACGAAGAACATCTTCACTCATCTGTCCCCCCATCAATAAAACAGGACATCCCCAGTACCTGCCCCCCTCCCTTTATCTCTAGGGAGCAAATCATCACTGCCCTCTCAAAAGCAAAAAATACAGCCTCCATGGGATCCGATAACATCCCAGGCTGCACCCTACATGAACTCAGGCAGGAACTTGCATCACCATTAGGCACCCAATTTAACCAAAGCCTGAGTAGTGGCTTCACACTAGCCGAGTGGAGGACAGCTACTGTCATCACTTTGCACAAAGGTGGAGCATCCACCGATCCAGGAAATTATAGACCCATCAGCCTAACTAGCCTGATCTGCAAGACCATAGAGCGTATTATCATGGATCTCATTAACAAGGACACTGGCAACCTCCAGACACTTGATGCCACACAGTTTGGTTTTGTCAAGGGGAGGTCATGCCTGTTAAATTTGTTTGAACTCTTTGAGCCAGTCACCAAGGCCATAGATGAAGGGAAGATGGTGCACACCGCCTACCTTGACATGGCCAAAGCCTTCAATACTATTCCCCACTCGGGTATAATAGATAAATTCTCTCAACTAGGGATCTGCTGAAGGAGAGCATGGTTCCAGATTTTGAATAAAGGGTAAGAATATATGTTATTGAGACTGGTTGGAAGAGAAATGGAGGGGGGTGGGGCTGTGTTAGAGGAAGGTATAGTGAAGTTATTAGGTGATAGTTGACTAGCTAGTGTTTGAATGGCGTCAGTGAAAAAGATATTAAAAGCATTGGCAGTATGCTTGTGATTTTCCTGGTCTGTCTCTTATGGATTTGGTGTAATGGATTGACCTGGGTGCTTGCCCAGAATTTTTGTGGTTTATTATGGTTAGCCTGCTGGAATTGTAGGTAGTAGTTTCTTTTATCAGACAGTGTAGCTTTCTTAGTGTCATTTCTTAGCGGTCTGAAGTTTTGTTGGTCTACAGGGTTTTTAGTCATTCACCATTTGGCCCAGTATTTATTTCCAAGCTAGATTTTGTGTTTGGTTTCTTTTGAAAGCCACGGGGCAGATTTAGTCTTAATTCTAATAGAACGGGTTGGTGCATGGTGGTCTAGAATGGCTAGGAATTTAGAATTAAAGTATTTAACAGCTTCATCCAATGGGAGGTATTTTAAGGGAGACCAGTCACATGCTCTTAGTTCACTTTGAAAGAGATTAGGGTTAAAGTTCTACTTGAACCTAATTTTCCTGAAAGTGGTTGGAATGGAAGCATTGGTCTTATGCTTGATGATGTAGACAAGTGAGTGGTCACTTATGTCATCAGGGAGGGTTCCAGATTTATACATCTGGGGATGGTTATTTATGAGAATCCAATCTAAAGTACTTACTTTCTTGTTAGGTTTGTTTATCCTGGTGGGGGAGGTAATCAATGTTAATATCACCTAGTATTATGGTTGAGATGGCCAGCAAAGGATATTTTCTATGGTGGCATTGTTATTACCAGGAGGTATATCGATACAGATAATATAGATGGATTTGGCAGTGTTGAGTTGAAGTTTGGAAATCAGAATTTCTGCATTGGAATCTTGGGGTGGTTTACAGTCATATGTGGATCTGTAACCCTGATTTAAATAGAATAGCTATCCCCCCGCCCTTCTTGGCTGCACGGTCAAGTCTCAGGATATTATATCTGGGTGGGATGATTTCATTGTCTTTAGTTACAGGTTTTAGCTAGGTTTCTGTTAAACAAAGAATGTCAAAGGAGTAGACTTCCAAGACAGCATGGAGTTGAGCAACTTTATTATTAATGCTACATATAAAAGAGATGAGCTATAGGGAGAGAATAGGTGGTTTAGTAAGGGAATGAATATTGGATTGATTGGGGTTATGGAGTTGTTGTTGGGCCTGGGTTTGGGTGAATGTCTCCATCTTTTAAATGAGAGGAGTTGTATTAGAAAGCTTGGATTTGGGAATCTGCTGTTTAGGTGTAGAGATTTTCTGGGACTGAGTGTGTTATATCTAATGTTGAGTATTCTATGATATTTTGCTAGTAGATAGCTGGGTGTAGATGTTATGATAACATGGTTATAGAGGATAGGTAGGGAAGGAGAGTTGGTTGGCTTATTGGGGTAGTGAAGTTGTGGACATAATGGGTGTTCATAGGAGGTGAGTAAGTAGGCAAAGTTAAAGGTGGTAGAAATAAAAGTACAAGTAATAGCTGTAAATGTGCTGCGGTGGGTAGTTTATACATTAGGATGGATTAGTTGTTGGGTGTCTTGTTGTAGGTATGGAAGTATACTAGGTGTGGAGGGTGTAGTAGGAGAGATAGGGAGCGGCTAGAGAAGGATGGAATAGGAGTTGATAGCAAATGGTAAAGTTCCCTGAGACTGGTGGGAAGGGGCGTGGTTAAGTAATATAAGAGTAGGACCCCTGGGGGTGGGAAGTGGGGGTAGGGGAGCAGAGTGAGCCCGCAGGGCGAACGGAGCGGGTAGAGACAGGTAATGAAGCAGCTAGAGAAGAAACAAATCAACAGTACTGGCTACTGAAGGCAAGTTGGATAAATCAGGAGTGGGTAATAACAGCGATAAGTGAGCCTAGAAAAGGTAGTAGTAGTAGTAGTAGTAGTAAAGGGTGAAGCTAGAGATAAGAGCAGGTCTGAGACTTAATTACGTTAATATTTCCGAAGAAAAACAGAGGGTAAGCAGGAGGTAAAGGCTGGGATAAGGGTCTTATATTGCAGTTAAGTATGAGAGGGAGCTAGCTGGATTATAACTGGGGGAGGAGAGAGAGTGCTAATAAAAGTGGTTACTACTAAGGATAGGGGGGTGAGTTGGTTATAGGGTAAATAAGAGAGGGGGTAGTGGCTGCTAGCTGTCCTGGCTCGGAGCGTGCTTTTGAACCCCTGAAGCAATAGTACAAGGGTAGAAAGTATTACTGGCAGGAATTAGACAACATACTTTTCTTGTTTCCTTGAGAGAGGGTGGAGGGAATTAAGGCTGGGAGATGAACGGCAGGTATTTGGAGAGGGTCCTTTACCACCAGATAGGTAGGTTCCTAAAGACTAATGCAGGAATAGCACAAGGAGAGTAGGGTACACAGGCAATAGATGCTAGGAGAGGAGCAGACAGCAGCCAGGGCTTTCCCAAATTACTAAAAAGGTGGAGGTGTCATTATTTACAACAAAAAAAGAAGCCTGGTCAAACAGGACAATGCACTTGAGCTACTCCATGTTCATATCACTATAGGCAAAAATCTAATATCACTTCCTTGACAGCTATAGGTCCCCCCTGTATGACCCAGGAAACCCATAACATGTACTTAAACACTAACCATCTGACCCAATACCATATTTATGGGTGACTAATTACTCCACTATTAACTAGGAATCCTATACGACAATCATACTGGCACACAGATTCCTGGATTTTGTAAACACAAACTCCCTGACCCAGAGAGTCAATGCACCAACCAGGGGTGCAGCCATAGTGGATTTGGTCCTCACTAATAAGGGAGAGTGCCACACATCCCCTACTGTAATGTCTTCCCTAGTAAAGTCAGACCACAAAATTGTCTCCTTTGAAGTAAAAATAAAACCTGGACCCCCAGCTACACCTGGAATATTCAGAACTACTCTAAGGCTAACCTCCTGCCATTAAGTGATAAAGCCCCCACAAACCCTGAAAACACTGCTGCCTATGCACAACTGTTCACAGAAACCCTTTACAAGCATGTTAATAGTTGCACAGAGGCAGCTGTACCCACAAGGAAGTACAGAAAAAAACAGGCCACCCTGGTGGAATCACAAAATCAACAGGCTGTATAACAGAAGGAAGGAAAAAAAATCATGGCAAAAAATATAAGGTGCAGCACCCAGCAGGATAAAAGCACACAAACTAAACATCTGAGAGTACAAAAAGTCTACCAAAGCCACATTTGTGGTGAATATGGCCTCCTAGGCCAAGGTCAACCACAAGGCATTCTTTAGCTATGTCCACAACCTCGAAGGAAAGAATTGTGTGCAGAGCTCATTGTAAATGCAGCCACCTATAATGACCGATAAATTCAGCTCCAACTTTACCCTCATCTTCCCCTTAACCTTCCCTCAGGAAATACCATCAAATATCAACTCCCTCTGCTATCACTAGGTAATAGGTCATTAATGCTCTAAGGCCAAAAACACTGCATCAATGCACCCAGACAATATCCTAGGATGCCTTCTAAACAGCATGAAACATGATCTATCATGGCCTCTGGAATTGCTATTTAATTACAGCCTCCAAACTGGCTTCATGCGCATGAATGGAGAACAGAAAGTCATCCTCTGCACAAATGTGGGCCATCTATAGACCCTGGAAACTACAGACCCACAAGTCTCACTAGTCTTGTATATAAAGCCACATCAAGAATTATCATGGAAATATCAGCAATATAGTAAATCTTCAGACACCGGACCCAACCCAGTTTGGTTTCATCAAGGGCAGAACATGCCTACTCAACCTGATGGACTTCTTTGAGAAGGAAGGTCACCAAAGCAATGGATGAGGGCAAAATGGTTCACACTGCTTACCTTGACCTGGTCAAGGCATTTGAAACAATACCCCACTCACGCATTGTTGACAAACTCAAGAGGTTAGGTACAAATACGTAGCTAATCCCTCCGGGAAACACCCCCATAATTGAAGAAATCCTTCAATGGATCACACAACCTTCCACAAGAGACTATTCTAATAGGTGATCTAAATACAGACTGGCTAGCCTGTAACTCTCACAATCCCACCAAACAAATCAACCTGCTTGGATTTAATCAGCTTATTCAGGAACCCACCAGAATAGATACAAAATCCCAAAAGAAATCCATTATTGATTGGACACTAGTGAACAGCTCCAAACAAAAACTACTAGACAGGATGCCTATCAGATGGGCTTAGTGATCACCACCCTACATTCCCAAGCCTATAATCTATAGACAAATCGGGGATGTCCAAAAACTAAACCCACAGGATCTAAACAATATATTAAACAGTGCAACTGGGAACCTCTACGAACCTTAGGATTAGATAAGGCGGTGGACTACTTTAACAATATATTCACTAGTATCCTCAATTCAGCTTCTCCAATCAGGAAAATTACGGCTAAGGCAAATTATGCTACATGGCTAATTAGGGACACAATAGAGACATGGCCTGGAAGCAATGGAACAAGGAAAGCTCTAACCAAGTCAATCATAACTACAAACAACTTCGGAATCCAGCCAAAAAACAAACCAAACTTGACAAACAAAACTATTTCCTTGGTCTCCAAAATAGACATTCAAAAGACTCCCAAAAATGTTGGCATGCTATCAATTCTCTATTAAAACCTGGAAAAACAACCACTCCTACCCCCACCTTCCCCAATAATAATAATGACATAGCTTCCCAACTTAATTTTCACTTTACTAACTCAATCCAGATGCTGCCAGCCTACTATCCAAAAATAGCTCTTCATCTGCTTCTAGTAAATGTTCAGATGACATGCCTTCCTTCACTCTCACCTGTTCCTATCTCTAAAAATCAAAATACTCCTCCTAAACTTAAAACCTACCACTCTTGCAGCTGACAGAACTTCCTAAAAATAGCAGCTGAATCCTTATCTTACTCAGTTTCAATCCTTATCAACCGATCTATTCAAGAAGTGAAGTCCCTCTACTATGGAAGATATCATATATCATACCTTTACATAAAGGCGGCAGTTCTTATGATTTCTCAAACTACCGTCCAATAGCCATACTTCCTCTCTTATCTAGGCTTCTTGAGAAATGTAGTCACTCCTAAGTTATGCAATTCCTGAACACACAAGCTCCTCCCACCAGTCAACACAGCTTCCTCCAACACCACAACACAACTACTGCTCTTCTCTCTTTTACTAATTAGGTTAACCAGCATAGAAACAATAATAATATAGCTGCTATTTTTTTAAATCTCTCTAAAGCTTTCGACATGGTTTCACATACAAAATTATTAGATGCTCTAACCTCCCTGTCCTTTGCCCCCTCTGCCATCGCCTGGTTCAAAAACTCAGTTAGTTCACCTTGCCATTGGACATATTGCTATCTCCTCTATTTCCAACTACCATAGGTACGACAAGGCTCAGTCCTGGGCCCACTACTTTTTTCTATCTTCACAAATCTACATACCGCCATCCAGCAGGCCACACCTGTACATTATGCAGATGACTCAATGCTCATCTGCTCAGCCCCATCTCTGACCACCCTACAGCAGCTGAACCAAGAATCCTTTACTTCTGTATAAAGCTGGATCACTAACATCCAACTTATTCTAAATCCCAACAACTAAATTACTCCTGTTCAACCCTAACTTTCTCTATCACCTCTAGAAATGGCACTGTTCTCTCTCCTATGGCCCATACTAAGCTCCTTGGGGTAGAAATAGACAAAAATCTTCTCTTTGATGTCCATATTGCTCAGACCATCCAAAAAGTCCATAAAAAATGGGAACTCTCTATAGACACAATAATTCTCAGACAAAGCACGAATCACCTTAGCTCAAACTCATCTACTGTCCACCCTTATATATGCAGCACCAATCTTGACCCACATTAGAAAAACTGACCTTGACAAAATTGAGCCATGTTATAACAAAAGTTGCCAAATTTGCTAACAACTCTAATTTTGGAACCCATCACTGCCAGGTACTTAGGGATATTCAATGGCTAGAACTTCCTCAACTACAAACAGCTAGTCAGTGCCTTCAACATCCTGAAGTACCCTGACAAAACTCCAGCTCTAAAACAACTACTTTCCTACTATTCTACTAATTGTCCACTTTGTTCTACCAATAAATCTCTCCTCTGCATAACTAGAGCCAACAATACTGCAGGGAAAGCTCTATATTCTCATACCATAGCTGAAAACTGGAATAACCTCCCCTCTTCTATAACTTCTTCCGCTACTATCACACAATTCAAAAAAATCACTCAAATCACACCTAAGGAAAACCTGGATTTGCCCATGTATGCCCATGTACAACAAAAACACCCATTTCTTATTCCGCTTTGCCTCCTTCCTAATCTTCCTACTGTTGAAATAAATAGAAGTTATGTTCTTACCATAACGTTCCATGTTAGTTGTCTTCTTCTCGCCTTCTTTCTTGCTGGATGGGTTCGGAGCCGACCTCGGCTCCGACTCGGCCACTCTAAAAGCTCGAGAGTTGGTTCCACCGGCTCGAGGCTCCCCTTATATCCCACAATGCTAGGCGTGAATTACCTCAGATCTCGTTTGTGAGCTAGGCCCAGCTAATAATAAAACCAGAAAAACTGGAAAAGAGAGTCCACCTCTATAAACAAAGGGGAAGAGGAAAGGTGACCTGAAGCCTGATCTAGGAAAATATGCACAGCAGAGCATATACCTATAGCAAAAGAGGTGGTAGAAAGAGAGGTCACAATCAAACTCCTCTAGGTCTGTCCAGGCCAGGGGGAAGGAGGGTGGGACGCAAGAAAGAAGGCGAGAAGAAGACAACTAACACGGAACGTTATGGTAAGAACATAACTTCTATATGTTAAGTTGTCTATCTCACCTTCATTCTTGCTGGATGGGACCGCGTCCCTAGCACCTTGTCCCGGGTGGCCTAACGGAACAGACTCTTGAGAACAGTGGTACCAAAGTTAGCTCTATGTCTAGAAGCTAAATCTAACTTATAATGTGAAATGAAAGTGTGAGGAGTAGCCCAAGTAGCCGCTGCACAAATGGTGTCAATAGGCAGTCTGTCTTGGAAGGCTATAGAAGTAGCCAAAGCTCTGGTGGAGTGGGCCTTAGGTTTGTTAGGCAACTTTTGGTGTCTAATTTCATAAACAATGGAAATCATAGATGTTGGCCATCTAGATAGTGATACCTTGGAAACAGAAAGTCCCTTTCTGCCTTCTGCATAAGAGACAAACAGCTGGTCAGTTTTTCTGAATTGTTTGGTCCTATCCAAATAGTACCTTAACTGACGATGAACATCTAGCCAATGCAATTTTTGTTCAGACCTATTAGAATATTCTGGAAAAAACACAGGGAGGTCAATGCTTTGATTTAGGTTTGACGCAAAGGCTACTTTAGGTAAAAAGGACGGGTTGGTTTGTAAGGATACCCTGTCTTTGTGGAACAACAGATATGGTGGTCGACGAGTGCATGAAGTTCTGAAACTCTTCTAGCTGAAGTAATAGCCACCAGAAAGAGAGTCTTCCATGATAGCAATTTTAATGAACAGGAAGCTGCAGGTTTGAAAGGGGGGAGAATCAAGGAACTGAGAACTAAATTAAGGTCCCACGAAGGAGGAGGATTCCTTATAGGAGGTCTAAGTAGGAAAACTCCCTTCAAAAATGCTTTGCAAAGCTTGTGGGACATGATGGCAGACTCTGAAATGTCCACATGAAAGTTAGATATAGCTGCCAATTGAACTTTGAGAGTAGAAGGAGATGAGCCTGAATGAAAGAGTTCAGCTAGAAAATCAAGAACTGTTTGGATGGGAGCAGTGAAAGGATCTAAGTCCCTTCCTTGAGCCCAATAGGCAAAACGTTTCCACTTACTAAGATAAATTTTTTGAGTGGAAGATTTATGTGAGGCTATTAAAATATCTCGAACAGTGTGAGATATTTGAGGAAGCCTGGCTAAGGTAGGAACTGGAGGAACCAAGCAGTGAGGTTCAGAGATGTTAGGGAGCGATGAAATTGACCCGACTGATGGATCAAAAGATCTGGAACTAGGTCCAGATGCCAGGGTTGCTCCAACAGAAATTGATGTAGAAAGGGGAACCAAACCTGTCGAGGCCAGTAAGGAGCAATGAGGATCAATGAGGCCTTCTGAGCGATAGCTTTCTGTATCACTTGAGAGATTAGTGGAAAGGGAGGGAATGCATACAGAAGTCCCCGGGGCCAAACTTGGACTAGAGCGTCTCTGCTGGGCTGGCCTGGTAAGGGGAAGAGGGTGAAATAATCTTTGCACTTGCTGTTTTGGGGAGTAGCAAAAAGGTCGCAGCAAGGCTGACCCCATTTGAGAAATATTTTTTCCACAATAGAATCTTTCAGAGACCACTCTTGAGGCATGAGGATAGCTCTGCTCAACTTGTCCGCGATTTGATTGGACTTCCCGGGGATGTGCGTTGCTATCAGAAACCGCTGAGAAGAAATCGCCCATTGCCACAGTCTGAGTGCTTCTCGACACAGGGGATAGGACCTGGTTCCGCCTTGTTTGTTGATATACCACACTACAGACATATTGTCCGTCTGGATTGCTATCGTTCGAGGGAGAGAGTCTTGAAGGGCTTGCAACGCTAAAAGCACTGCTCTCATCTCTAGAACATTTATATGCAAGTGGCATTCGTCTGGTTGCCATATGCCCTGGACAGTTCTGCCCTGATAATGCCCCCCCCACCCAATCAGGGAGGCGTCCGTTGTCAGAGTAGCAACCGGAGGGGGAGGAACAAAGGGTCTTCCCAGGAAGAGCTGAGGGGAAGACACCCACCACAGAAGATGATTCTTGCATGTTTGCGTAATCATAATGGTGTGGGACATCGGAAGTTGCTGGTATGACCATTGTGTGAAGAGCATCCATTGAAGGATTCTCATGTGGAATCTGGCTAATAGAAGCAGAGGGATAGCAGCCGCCATAATCCCCAATAGTATCAGAACTAATCTGGCTTTGACTCTGTTGCTGTTGACGAGAAGGGAGACCAGTTTGCGTATGTCTGTTATTCTCTGATCTGTTAGTCTCGCAGACATGTTGACTGTGTCTAGATTTGCGCCTATGAAGGTAATAGCATGACAAGGCGACAAAACAGACTTTTCGCAATTTATTGATATGCCTAACTTTTGACAAATGTGAAAGGTGTAGTCTCTAGCCACTAGAAGAAGATGCTTGGTGGGAGCTGTGAGGAGCCAGTCGTCCAAATATGGAAACACCTGGAATCCTTGACGTCTCAGGTGAGAAGCTACCACTGCCATGCATTTGGTAAACACCCGGGGGGCAGTGGTGAGTCCAAAGGGCAGGGCTCTGAATTGAAAGTGATTGGTTCCCAGCCTGAAGCGGAGGAATCTTCTGGAGCGTCTGTTCATTTTTATATGATAGTACGCATCCTGAAGGTCTATAGAGCACATCCAGTTTTCCTTTCCCAATAGGGGAAGTATGGACTGTAGCGTAACCATCCGAAATCTTGTTTTCTTGACCGACTTGTTCAAGATACTGAGATCCAAAATTGGTCTCCAGTCCCCTGTTTTCTTCGGAACTAAAAAGAACCTGGAGTAGATTCCGGATCCTTGCTGGTCTGCTGGAACTGGCTGAATTGCTCTTTTTGCAAGCAGCTTTGAAATTTCTAAAGCTGCAAGATCCCTTTGAGCGGGTGGAACATCTGGAAGGGATTTTTTTGATTGGTTTGGAATGCGAACAAAGGGAATGGAATAGCCTTCGGAAATGATGGACTGTACCCACTTGTCTTGAGTTAGGGATAGCCAGGCTTCTGGGTACAGTGACAATCTTCCCCCGACTGCCTCCGAAGGTGGACAGTCGGGCAACACCTCAGGGATGCTGGAAGGGCTTATCGGAAAAAGTTTCTCGATTGCCCTGGTTCTGCGGACCCCGTCTGCCTCTGGGGCGACGTCTACCATTATTGTTCCCTCCTCTGCCTCTGGAGGGGAATCGACTCTGTGCGTCAGGCAAATTCCCTTGAGATTGTTTGCGGAACCACATTTTTCCACTTTTCCTGGCCTTTGGGGTAAGGTCTAGAAGGAGTAGAAAAACGGACTCCGACGGCAGACAGATTTTTGCCATCCGTCTCGCACCTAGTCAAGGTTTCTTTCACTTGAGGACCAAAGAGAGATGATCCATCAAACGGGGAATTAGTGAAAGACGTTTTAAAGGGTCCATAAAATTGCATAGTCGCATCCAGGCATGCCGGTGAAGCGACACCTGTCCCTGCGGCTCTGCTCGCTCCATCAGCCGCATATGAAAGGAGGCGCATGGAGGAGTTAGCTATAGAATTCAGGGTAGCCAGCTGGGCGTTCATCTTGTCCCGAAAACCTGCAGCCGTAGGATCCTTCAACATCTCACTCGCTTCCTTGATCAAGTCTCTTTGGAGACGAGTGAAATGGCATAGGTAGTTCAGCTTAACGCATGGCAAAGGTCGCTGACGAAAACATCCGCTTCCCGTACCTGTCCATAGACCTAGATTCCTTATTAGGGGGATGGACAGGCACTGAAGGATCAGCTAGTTCCTTCTTGGTGGCAGCAGCTACCACCATAGCATCCACAGTAACTCCTTTGGTCAGAAATTGTTTATCAGTAGGTGCTGTTATAAACTTTGAAGGTCTCCTGGGGGTGGGGTCCACTGAGTCAGGAGCCGTCCAGGCCTTCTTTGCTACCACCTGCATGAGGGGGTCAAAAGGGGGGGACACCCAGGAGGTGGAAGGGCGAGAGCCGAACGCTTCAAGATACACAGATTCATCCTCCGAAGGGTTAAGGGCTGGCCAATTTCCCCTCTGTTTAAGGATCTCTAGAATGTCTGCAAAGGAGACATCTTCAGAAGGGGAACGGGGGGAACCCTCGGAATCCTCTAAATCTGTGTCAGAGGTGACAGACTCAGGTGAGTCTATGTGTTTCCTCTTACACTTTCTCTTCCTAAGGGGCTCCCCTGCCAAATCAGGAGAGGCCTCGGAAGAGGATGAAATCCCCACAGGGGATTCTTGAAGAGTTGGCTCTCTGCGGTCAGGGATGAGGGACAGAGTAGACATCACCTGAGGCACCGAAGAGGGAGGGGCGGACGGAGCTGACTGTGGAGTTGAACCAGGTTCCAACACACTCCGCATGACCTCGAACGCACCCCTGTCAGGCAGAGCCAAAGGTCCCCGCTCCGAGAAGCTGAGAACCTCCCTCGGCACCGACAGAGATGGCTCCGAGGCCGATGTCGGAGCCGAACTCACCAGCGCCGAAGCACCGAGAGGGAGAGCGGGGTCGGACAAGGGTCTGATGCCACTCACCCCCTCGGAGCCGACGAGGGAAGTCCGGCGCCGAGATTCTTCAAAGGAAGAAATCGGAGCCGACGAAGGAACCGAAGACAATTGTATCGGCTCCGACGCTACCACAGTCTCGGTTCCGAGACGCCCCGGCTCCGAGCTCAAAGGAGTCGGAGGAGGAATATTTTGAGGAATAGGTTGAAGCATCGACTGATGAGTCGGGCTCTGAAGCATTTGGGCCAGTGCCTCGGACTTTAGAAGTCGACTCACTACCCTCTGAAGGTCATGATCAGAGAGCCTCGATGACCTAGAGGAGTGAGATCTATGGCTCCGTTCAGACAGCAAGGGAGACGCTGGAGCCGAATGAACGGAGCCAAGGGATGGTGACCTAGACCTCTTTCTAGATGTCGGCTCCGATGGTCTGATCGGAGCCGACCCAGGAATTTCCAATACCTCGGCTCCAGCCGGAGCCGAGGGAACCACAGAAGCTGTAGTCAAAGACTCATCGGCTCCAGCCGAAGCCGATGTAGCAGTAGGTTTCGAAGCCTTAGGCCTCGACTCAGAAACTGGAGTCGAGGACTTAGAAGCCTTGGAAGGTTTTCCCGAGGTAGCAGTAAGGGAACCTTCAGGCTTAAGCAAACCTCTTAGTATTAGTTTGTTTTTTCTTTCCTGCAGGACTCTAGGGCTGAAGCCATGGCATACAGCACAAGAGTCCTGCAGGTGTAAAGGTCCCAGGCAGTACACACAAGAAGTGTGACCGTCTGTCAGAGACATTTTCTGACAGCACGAGTCACACTTCTTGAAGCCTGAGACCTTTGAATCCTTAGACATTGTTAAGAAAAGTGTAACCAAACACACACTCAAACACACTGATTACACTATACCCAAACTAAATTTCAAACAATTATAACTAAAAATTATACTATCCCAAGTTTTTAGTTCCCTAATAAGAAACACAAACACTCCCTAAGGGGATGGAAAAGCCCAAAGGCCTGAGGGAAGAACAAAAGTTCTTTGTAGAAGAAAGAGTGGAAAAACAGGAAAAAGGAGGGTCTGAATCCACTAAACTAAGGGAAATAACAATAATGAATTAAATTAAAGGGGTTTAAGTAGACTATACTTATTCTACAATAACTCACCTGAAGCCGGTAGAAACCAAACACCTCGATCGCTGTAGCGGCAAACGAGATCTGAGGTAATTCACGCCTAGCATTGTGGGATATAAGGGGAGCCTCGAGCCGGTGGAACCAACTCTCGAGCTTTTAGAGTGGCCGAGTCGGAGCCGAGGTCGGCTCCGAACCCATCCAGCAAGAATGAAGGCGAGATAGACAACTTAACATCACAAGATTATAAGGTCTAGACTTGTAATTATTTCATAGTTTATTGGGACAGTTTAAGCTCACTATTGTTATTATGCATGTCTCTGTGCTATCATTGTCTGTCTATTTTTGTTACTTAATCCAACTGTGGAGCTTTTCTCCCCGGGCCTCCACTAAAAATGGACCTGGTCCAGTTGGATTATCCTCCACTAAAAATGGACCTGGTCCAGTTGGATTATCCGTTACCGAATGAATGAATGTCACCCAGGGGATAGTCAACTGGTTTGCAGAAAATTAGAACTGGGGAGTCCACCTCTACAAAGAGGCCAGTCCCAAGTGGAGCTCCTCAAGGATCAGTCCTTGGACCACTCCTTTTTGGCATTCACTTCTCAGAAGTAAAGGCCAGTGTCAGTGGTCTCTGGCTGACAAAATTTTCAGAAGATTGCAAATTAGGAGCAGTCATCGATTCCCACACTGACAAATGTTCTCCAGGAATGGCCGACACAGACAAATAACTGGTGTCAGAGTCATGGACTAAAACCAAATGCCAAGAAATGCATAAGAGTATCCTTCGGTAAGTCATCCACCCCTGGTAACCATCATATTGACATGCCCCTTAGAGTTGACCCAGTCAGGGACACACACATAGTAATCTAGCCTTTGACCATCATGTGTCTACAGTAGTGAGGAAATTCTGTTGTCCAACTTATAAACAAAAGTATGGCATCCAAGTCCAAGGAAGTCATTGTTCCACTGTATTCGGCATTAAGCAGACCCATCATTGAGTACAATGATCCCTTTGGTATGTACCCAACAAGGCAATGGATCATCCACAGAGGTTCCTCAGTAAAATAAAAAATACAGGGCTGAAGTAAAATGTCCTATGCAGACGGCCTCAAGGCTCTATCCTTGTATTCAGTCTTCTACAGGCGTTTGAAGGGAGATCTATGCCCGACATACAGGGCATTGTCAGACCCCACTCAGATGGACCTCCTGCATATCCATAAAACAAACAGCACCAGAATTACCAATTCTAAAGACTTGAACCTTGCCTGTGATACTAATAGGACTTGCTGGAGAGGTATGTATCCCAGACATAACCCCATCTCTGGAACAGGCCTCTCACCCACGCGAAGCAGAGTTCCTCCCTAGCCCAATTCAAGTGCAGTCTGGACAACTGGATAGTGAATAGGAAATTCATCCCTGGGTTGGCACCTACGTCTCTAATGGATACAGGCAACCTATAAATGGTTCATCGCCCAAGCCCTAGCTTGTAAAGGTTTCATCTCCCAAGCCCCTGCTTAAAACTTATCAAGGGTATCGGAACTTGTCGAGATTCGGGATGCATGGCTAGGCTTACAAAGGCCCTTGTGGTCATTAGCCTAATAAACACCTATAAACATATAAATCTCAGGTTATACACATTTGAGGATGTACAGGTCTTCCAGTTTAAGGAAAATTAGTTGAAGTCTCAGAGGAGAACACAGAGAAAGAATACTTATTAGGTAGGAGGTATGGGCAGAGGGGAACAGAGGAATTACTATATTAGTATAAGGGTTTTTTCTTAATAGTAGTTTGGATGTGGAAGGGTTTCAGGTCATTATCTTGCCTAATGAGTCTGGAGATTTTTAATAATATGGAGAAACTACCACCTTTAGAGTCTTCCTCTAAAGCAGCGGGCCTGAACATATATGAAAGTACTGAAACCCCGCACTGATGGAGTGCTTTCAATAGTTTTGAACTGGGTCTCTGTGATGATGCATGTATCAAATGTTTTCCAGGGTACTGAGCGATTTTAGGGTGTGGAGTTTTTCAAGCTCTTGAATGGCATAGAGGTGCTCAAGATGTATGGGATATTTAGCAGAGCTGTGGAGACTGTACATAGCTCACCAGTGAGGCAACTTAGGATTTATAGTACTGCCTCATCACACGGCTACACGTAGGACTTTTATTGTAAAACCTTATGCCTCTTTACCATGGCACACTAGGACACACTGTCCTGAGTCCCTGTAACTCCAAGAATTTACAGTCAGTTGTCATGTTGGCAGGCAAAAGGGATCTAGTGCTAAGCAAATTCCCACAGGTGGGAACTCATCAGCTTCAGTGGGTGGGAATGGAATACACTCAGTTGTGCAGCCATTCTGTCAGCTCCACAAGGGGTCTGTTTTCAGCATGATTTCAAACAGTGCATTTTTTTTCTTTATAGCACTACTATGAGAGTCAGCTCTGGATTCTGGGCATCATGGGGGATACGTGCACAGCACCAGTAATAGGTGTATGTCTGGTTTCACACAGGTTACTGTACTGGGACCAGACAACTCCACTATCATCCACTTTATGAAAGAAGTACAATGGGGGGGGGGGGGGGGGGGCATTTGCATATGTACTTTCTGCATGCCTCTCAAATTCTCAGTGCACGACATCTGGGCAAAATCTAAAATAATGGGGGAATCTGGAGGACAGAGACCCACAAATAGGGGCATATTTCAAATAGTGCTCTTATAAACTTAGAAATTTGCTAGAATAACAGGATTTGTGTTGGGATGCTGAAATTCTAATGTATGCTATTATTTATTGTATTCAATCATCAGTGGCTTGCCAGAAAACCACAGGTTTTAGGAGGCACAGACCAAAAATATGAGGCAAAAATCTGGACATTCTCTGAAAATCTGAACCAAGAGGCATGATTTTCTGCATGAAATTCAATGCCTACAAAAAGAGGTAAAATATTCAGTGACTGATCCCAAATCATAACAGGCTTTGTTAAGCCAATTTACGGCATACTAAGACTGCACCATGGAATGCTCATAGTCTTCTTTATACTTACAGTAAACCACAATTTGCTTATGTAGTGTTCCCAAGATTTACAAAGTCTCAAACAGAATAATGACCATCAGGAAAGCACTTAATCTGTAGCACTTAATCTGTAGCACTTAATCTGTAGCACTTAGTCTGCATTATCCTAACAGCAAAAGGACTAAGTGCTTAACCTTTTATTAGTTCTTGATAACTTTTTCTGCTTTTGAAGTTTCTTGTATATGTGCTGTTTTATCACAAACTAAAGTTAATACAGCTTAAGAACTTTCCGGACCGTCAATAATTTAGAGAGACTTTTTAAATTGTGGGAACACTATGTGAGCAAATTGTGGTTTACTAGTTATGTACTGTTTTTTTGCTGCACGGACAAATGCTTTCTACTTTGGTTTGTTTATACTTGCCCTTAAAATTCAAAAATCAAACTGACCATTTCTGATAAAAATAGAAGTTATGTTCTTACCATAACGTTCCATGTTAGTTGTCTTCTTCTCGCCTTCTTTCTTGCTGGATGGGTTCAGAGCCGACCTCGGCTCCGACTCGGCCACTCTAAAAGCTCGAGAGTTGGTTCCACCAGCTCGAGGCTGCCCCTATATCCCACAATGCTAGGCGTGAATTACCTCAGATCTCGTTTGTGAGCTAGGCCCAGCTAAAATACAACCAGAATTACTGGAAAGAGAGTCCTCCTCTATAAACAAAGGGAAAGAGGAAGGTGACCTAAAGCCTGATCCAGGAAAATATGCACCGCAGAGCATATAGCTATAGCAAAGAGGTGGTAGAAAGAGAGGTCATAATCAAACTCCTCCAGGTCTGTCCAGGCCAGGGGGAAGGAGGGTGGGACGCAAGAAAGAAGGCGAGAAGACAACTAACATGGAACGTTATGGTAAGAACATAACTTCTATATTTTAAGTAGTCTTTCTCGCCTTCGTTCTTGCTGGATGGGACCGCGTCCCTAGCACCTTGTCCCGGGTGGCCTAACGGAACAGACTCTTGAGAACAGTGGTACCAAAGTTAGCTCTATGCCTAGAAGCTAAATCCAACTTATAATGTGAAATGAAAGTGTGAGGAGTAGCCCAAGTAGCCGCTGCACAGATGGTGTCGATAGGCAGTCTGTCTTGGAAGGCTATAGAAGTAGCCAAAGCTCTGGTGGAGTGGGCCTTAGGTTTGTTAGGCAGCTTTTGGTGTCTAATTTCATAAACAATTGAAATCAGAGATGTTAGCCATCTAGATAGCGATACCTTGGAAACAGAAAGTCCCTTTCTGCCTTCTGCATAAGAGACAAACAGCTGGTCAGTTTTTCTGAATTGTTTGGTCCTATCCAAATAGTACCTTAACTGACGATGAACATCTAGCCAATGCAGTTTTTGTTCAGACCTATTAGAATATTCTGGAAAGAACACAGGGAGGTCAATGCTTTGATTTAGGTTAGAAGCAGAGGCTACCTTAGGTAAAAAGGACGGGTTGGTTCGTAAGGATACCCTGTCTTTGTGGAACAACAGATACGGTGGTCAACAGCTGAGTGCCTGAAGTTCTGAAACTCTTCTAGCTGAAGTAATAGCTACCAGAAAGAGAGTCTTCCATGATAGCAATTTTAAAGAACAGGAAGCTGCAGGTTCGAAAGGGGGGAGAATCAAGGAACTGAGAACTAAATTAAGGTCCCAAGGAGGAGGAGGATTTCTTATAGGAGGTCTGAGTAGAAAAACTCCCTTCAAAAAGGCTTTTCAAAGCTTGTGGGACATTATGGCAGACTCTGAAATGCCCACATGAAAGTTAGATATAGCTGCTAATTGAACCTTGAGAGTAGAAGGAGATGAACCTGCATGAAAGAGTTCAGCTAGAAAATCAAGAACCATATGAATGGGAGCAGTGAAAGGATCTAAGTCCCTTCCTTGAGCCCAATAGGCGAAACGTTTCCACTTACTCAGATAAATCTTTCGAGTGGAAGATTTATGGGAAGCTATCAAAATATCTCGAACAGAGTGAGATATCTGAGGAAGCCTGGCTAAGGTTGGAACTGGAGGAACCAAGCAGTGAGGTTCAGAGAGGGGAGGGAGCGATGTAACTGACCCGACTGATGGATCAAAAGATCTGGAACTAGGTCCAGATGCCAAGGTTGCCCCAACAGAAATTGATGTAGAAAGGGGAACCAAACCTGTCGAGGCCAGTAAGGAGCAATGAGGATCAATGAGGCCTTCTGAGCGATAGCTTTCTGTATCACTTGAGAGATTAGTGGGAAGGGAGGAAATGCATACAGAAGTCCCCGGGGCCAAACTTGGACTAGAGCGTCTCTGCTGGGCTGGCCTGGTAATGGAAATAGGGTGAAATAATCTCTGCAGTTGCTGTTTTGGGGAGTAGCAAAAAGATCGCAGCAAGGCTGACCCCACTTGAGAAATATTTCTCTCACAACAGAGTCTTTCAGAGACCACTCGTGAGGCATGAGGATAGCTCAGCTCAACTTGTCCGTGATTTGATTGGACTTCCCGGGGATGTGCGTTGCTATCAGAAACCGCTGAGAAGAAATCGCCCATTGCCACAGTCTGAGTGCTTCTCGACATAAGGGATAGGACCTGGTTCCGCCTTGTTTGTTGATATACCACACTACAGACATATTGTCCGTCTGGATTGCTATCGTTCCCAAGGGAAGAGAGTCTTGAAGGGCTTGCAACGCTAAAAGCACTGCTCTCATCTCTAGAACATTTATGTGCAAGTGGCATTCGTCTGGTTGCCATATGCCCTGGACAGTTCTGCCCTGATAATGCCCCCCCCCACCCGATCAGGGAGGCGTCCGTTGTCAGAGTAGCAACCGGAGGGGAAGGAACAAAGGGTCTTCCCAAGAAGAGCTGAGGGGAAGACATCCACCACAGAAGATGATTCTTGCATGTTTGCATAATCATAATGGTGTGGGACATCGGAAGTTGCTGGTATGACCATTGTGTGAAGAGCATCCATTGAAGGATTCTCATGTGGAGTCTGGCTAATGGAAGCAGAGGTATGGCAGCCGCCATAATCCCCAATATTTTCAGAACTAACCTGGCTTTGACTCTGTTGCTGCTGAAGAGGAGCGAGACCAGTTTGTGGATGTGTTATTCTCTGATCTGTTAGTCTCGCAGACATGTTGACTGTGTCTAGATTTGCGCCTATGAAGGTAATAGTACAACAAGGTGACAAAACAGACTTTTCGCAATTTATTGAAATGCCTAAGTTTTGACAAATGCGAAAGGTGTAGTCCCTGGCCATTAGAAGAAGATGCTTGGTGGGAGCTGTGAGGAGCCAGTCGTCCAAATATGGAAACACCTGGAATCCTTGACGTCTCAGGTGAGAAGCTACCACTGCCATGCATTTGGTAAACACCCGGGAGGCAGTGGTGAGACCAAAGGGCAGGGCCCTGAATTGAAAATGACTGGTTCCCAGCCTGAAGCGGAGGAATCTTCTGGAGCGTCTGTTCATTTTTATGTGATAGTACGCATCCTGAAGGTCTATAGAGCACATCCAGTTTTCCTTTCCCAATAGGGGAAGGATGGACTGTAGCGTGACCATCCGAAATCTTGTTTTCTTGACCGACTTGTTCAAGATACTGAGATCCAAAATTGGTCTCCAGTCCCCTGTTTTCTTTGGAACTAAAAAGAACCTGGAGTAGATTCCGGATCCTTGCTGGTCTGCTGGAACTAGCTGAATTGCTCTTTTTGCAAGCAGCTTTGAAATTTCCAAAGCTGCAAGATCCCTTTGAGCAGGTGGAACATCTGGAAGGGATTTTTTTGATTGGTTTGGAATACAAACGAAGGGAATGGAATAGCCTTCGGAAATGATGGACTGTACCCACTTGTCTTGAGTTAGGGATAGCCAGGCTTCTGGGTACAGTGACAATCTTCCCCCGACTGCCTCCGAAGGTGGACAGTCGGGCAACACCTCAGGGATGCTGAAAGGGCTTATCGGAAAAGGTTTCTCGATTGCCCTGGTTCTGCGGACCCCCTCTGCCTCTGGGGCGGCGTCTACCATTATTGTTCCCTCCTCTGCCTCTGGAGGGGAACCGACTCTGTGCGTCAGGCAAATTCCCTTGAGATTGTTTGCGGAACCACATTTTCCCACTTTTCTGACCTTTGGGGTAAGGTCTAGGAGTAGAAAAACGGTCTCCGACGGCAGATAGAGTTTTGCCATCCGTCTCGCACCTAGTCAAGGTTTCTTTCACTTGAGGACCAAAGAGATGATCCATCAAACGGGGAATTAGTGAAAGACGTTTTAAAGGGGTCCGCAAAATTGCATAGTCGCATCCAGGCATGCCGGCGTAAGGCGACACCTGTCCCTGCGGCTCTACTCGCTCCATCAGCCGCATATGAAAGGAGGCGCATGGAGGAGTTAGCTATCGAATTCAGGGTAGTCAGCTGGGTGTTCATTTTGTCCTGAAAATCTGCAGCTGTAGGATCCTTCAACATCTCACTCGCTTCCTTGATCAAATCTCTCTGGAGACGGGTGAAATGGCATAGGTAGTTCAGCGAACGCATTGCAAAGGTCGCTGACGAAAACATCCGCTTCCCATACCTGTCCATAGACCTAGATTCTTTGTTAGGGGGATGAACAGGCACTGAAGGATCAGCTAGTTCCTTCTTGGTGGCAGCAGCTACCACCATAGCATCCACAGTAACACCTTTGGTCAGAAATTGTTTGTCAGTTGGTGCTGTTATAAATTTAGAAGGTCTCCTGGGGGTAGGGTCCACTGAGTCAGGAGCCGTCCAGGCTTTCTTTGCCACCACCTGCATGAGGGGATCAAAGGGGGGGGGACACCCAGGAGGTGGAAGGGCGAGAGCCAAACGCCTCAAGATACACAGATTCATCCTCCGAAGGGTTAAGGGCTGGCCAATTTCCCCTCTGTTTCAGGATCTCTAGAATGTCCGCAAAGGAGACATCTTCAGAAGGGGAACGGGGGGAACCCTCGGAATCCTCTAAATCTGTGTCAGAGGTGACAGACTCAGGTGAGTCTATGTGCTTCCTCTTACACTTTCTCTTCCTAGGGGGCTCCCCTGCCAATTCAGGGGAGGCCTCGGAAGAGGATGAGATCCCCACAGGGGATTCTTGAGGAGCTGGCTCTCTGCGGTCTGGGATGAGGGAGTGAGTAGACATAACCTGAGGCACCGAAGAGGGAGGGGCGGACGGAGCCGACTGTGGAGTTGAACAAGGTTCCAACACACTCCGCATGACCTCGAACTCACCCCTGTCAGGCAGAGCCAGAGGTCCCCGCTCCGAGAAGCTGAGAACCTCCCTCGGCACCGACAGAGATGGCTCCGAGGCCGATGTCGGAGCCGAACTCACCAGCGCCGAAGCACCGAGAGGGAGAGGGGGGTCGGACAAGGGTCCGATGCCACTCACCCCCTCGGAGCCGATGAGGGAAGTCCGGCGCCGAGATTCTTCAAAAGAAGAAATCGGAGCCGACGACGGAGCCGAAGACAAATGTATCGGCTCCGACGCTAACACAGTCTCGGTTCCGAGACGCCCCGGCTCCGAGCTCAAATGAGTCTGAGGAGGAATATTTAGAGGAATAGGTTGAGGCATCGACTGATGAGTCGGGCTCTGAAGCATTTGGGCCAGTGCCTCGGACTTTAGAAGTCGACTCACTACCCTCTGGAGGTCATGATCCGAGAGCCTCGATGACCTGGAGGAGTGAGATCTGTGGCTCCGTTCAGACAGCAAGGGAGACGCTGGAGCCGAATGAACGGAGCCAAGGGATGGTGACCTCGACCTCTTTCTAGATGTCGGCTCCGATGGTCTGATCGGAGCCGACCCAGGAATCTCCAATACCTCGGCTACAGCCGGAGCCGAGGGAACCACAGAAGCTGTAGTCAAGGACTCATCGGCTCCAGCCGGAGCCGATGCAGTAGCAGACTTCGAAGCCTTAGGCCTCGACTCAGAAGCTGGAGTCGAGGTCTTAGAAGCCTTGGAAGGTTTTCCCGAGGTAGCAGATAGGGAACCTTCAGGCTTAAGCAAACCCCTTAGTATGAGTTTGTTTTTCCTTTCCTGCAGGACTCTAGGGCTGAAGCCATGGCATACAGCACAAGAGTCCTGCAGGTGTAAAGGTCCCAGGCAGTACACACAAGAAGTGTGACCGTCTGTCAGAAACATTTTCTGACAGCACGAGTCACACTTCTTGAAGCCTGAGACCTTTGAATCCTTGGACATTTTCAAGGAACCGAAGTGTAACCACACACAAAAACACACACACACCGATTACACTGTCAGAAAAAATTAAGTTAAATTACTTTAAATCAAAACTTCTGAAAAGTTAAGTTATAGATATAAACCCCTACCAAAAACACATACACACACTGTAAGGGATGGAAGGGCCCGAAGGCCTAAGGAAAGAACTTATTAGTTCTTGAAGAAGGGGCTGAATAAGGGTAGAAAGGATAAAATATCCACTACACTAAAGATAAAAAGGGAAAAACTAAGCTAAAGGAAGTTTAAGCAGTTATTAGACTAATCTAATTAAAACTGACCTGGAGCCGGTAGAAAACACCTCGATCGCTGTAGCGGCAAACGAGATCTGAGGTAATTCACGCCTAGCATTGTGGGATATAGGGGCAGCCTCGAGCCAGTGGAACCAACTCTCGAGCTTTTAGAGTGGCCGAGTCGGAGCCGAGGTCGGCTCCGAACCCATCCAGCAAGAACGAAGGCGAGATAGACAACTTTAACATCATCTGTTTATGAGCAGCTCATAAAACTGCCCATTCTTCATTTTGTGACAGCATACCCGTTAATTTCTCCATCCCTTTCATTCTCATTGAGTTATTTCCAAATTCAACCCAAACAGCAAAATGAACTCTAAAACCTTTGTAGAAGATAAAAATGAACTCAAAAACCTAACGTCTGGCCAAAGAAACCTGTTGCCCCAGCACATTTATTTTTGTTCCCAGCTACTAAAAGGACTAAGAAACTCTATATACCTCCTATCCTGTACTAAGGGTCCTGCTTGGTCTTTCAGGAACCTTTTCTGATTTTGTCTCAACCATCCCAACGTCTGGCCAAAGAAACCTGTTGCCCCAGCACATTTATTTTTGTTCCCAGCTACTAAAAGGACTACGAAAGTATGTTCCACCTTGAACCTACCTATTAAGCTGTATTATTTATTTATACCTTACCTAGTACCAAGAGAAACTAAGCTACTGAGTAGGGAAACCAGCAGCAATTTTCTCCTCTAAACCCCAATAGCAATCTGCTATTTTATCCCCTTGCTATCTTTTATCTGTACTCCTCCTTCTAGCAATCTTTAATACATATACCATTGCTGCATTATACTTTCTGCCCACTAGGTGGCACCCTAATCCAGACTAGGGTTATACCTCATTCTCCACCTTCCCAAATATCTGCTGTGAATACTTTCTCAGCTCTCATCCCTTGACTAATTGCTAATCTCCTTGCTGTATCACTCTTGTTACCTTTTCTCTTCCCACTATCTAGCTATACCTTTTTTCTTCCTTCTACTCCACCAACATTCTCTACCCCTCACCTGCTTTACCACACTCTATTTACCTGGATATACTTAGCATGCCTCGGGAATCTGCTGCTCTCGGATCATCTCTGTACACTCTCACTTACCTGCTCTAGGATCTCCAAAGTCTTCCTTCTTACCTAGACCACTGCATCTCTATCTTCTTCTCCCCACTTCCTCACTCTATTGCACACTCTTTTACCACTAAGGCCTCTCCACTTCACTTTTTCCAACAATACTCACCTATGTAGGACTTCTGGGTAACCGGTTACTCCTAGATCACTCCATATGATTCTTTGCCCCTACCCTATCAACCCGCCTGCTCTTTCTCGATCTCCTCCTCCTCCTACCTCATATCCTGCCCTAAGGGCATATAGTGGGGAAACCCTTTGTGGCGCTATCTTTATTATCCCTGCAATTGCCCTGGCTGCTGCGTGTCCCTGGTCCCAGAGGATTAGTGCTACTGTAAGTGTTATAGCTGGATATTAGTTTCATTTTTAAGAATTACAACTGATGTAAGCTGTCCTTTCTGCTAATAGCAGAACTGTATCAATCTTAGCTTCTTATACTGCATAAAGTAGATATGTGCATCCGAGTTCATAACTAATTGCCTGGTATACCCTGTCCTATTCAAGTGTTCCTGTAAGCGAATGCTGTTTATTCCAAACAGAGATCCTCATTCTGGCTATACAGCAATGCTGAGTTATCGTTCTCATTCTAATGTTGGATTAATTTACTTTTTTTTATTAGAAATGCTTACATGATTAAGAGAGTTACCTTCTGACCTTAAATCAACAAGTGCTTGCCTAGCACTCCTGCTGGTAACTCTCCAGTAAGCTAGGTCTGCTTATTCAAATAGCAACCCCTCCCCCCCCAAGAAAGGTGTTGTATAACATCCTGGCCACTTACTTGTTGCTGAGTGAACCTTATTTTACCTTAAAAAGCTATATCATAATTGGCACGGGTCCTGTAAGCTAGGACTGCTCACTTAATCTGGTGAACTTTCAACATGGTGGAAGAAACATACATTTATCAAGTGGCTGTTACCTGCACACTATTCTGTGGAAGTAGTCCAAAATATCCTGAGTAATTACATTAACTCCTAGTAGTGCTTTGTTAGATTTGTATGAATTACATTTTACTTGCTCTTTGAACTGTTACTGAAAGAGAATCTCAGCTGTGACTGTATATAACTGCTTGCTTATCTTATGTCTCTGCAACTATCTGAAAATGCTAACTTAAAGTTCGAGACCACTGCATCCTTAGTCTATTTTTACTTTAATATACCCGTGCCTTACTCTGATTGCTTTTATAGTACAGCATATATTAATTGTTTGTCTTAACACCTAATTTTTATCTTTCTATTCCTTCTAGCTCTCTACCTCCTATCCTGTACTAAGGGACCTGCTTGGTCTTTCAGGACCCCTTTCTGATTTTTTGTCTCAACCATCCCAACATCTGGCCAAAGAAACCTGTTGCCCCAGCACATTTACTTTTGTTCCCAGCTACGAAAATGACCAAGAAAGTATGTTCCACCTTGGACCTACCTATTAAGCTGTATTATTTATTTATACCTTACCTAGTACCAAGAGAAACTAAGCTACCGAGTAGGGAAACCAGCAGCAATTTTCTCCTCTAAACCCCAATAGCAATCTGCTATTTTTCTCCCCTTGCTATCTTTTATATGTACTACTCCTACCTATCTCTAATACATATACCATTGCTGCATTATACTTTGTCCACTAGGTGGCACCCTAATCCAGTCTAGGGTTATACCTCGTTCTCCACCTTCCCAAATATCTGCTCTGAACTTTCTCAGTTCTCATCCCTTGACTAATTGCTAATCTCCTTGCTGTATCACTTTGCTGTTACCTTTTCTCTTCCCACCATCTAGCTATACTTTTTTTCTTCCTTCTACTCCACCAACATTCTCTACCTCTTACCTGCTTTACCACACTCTATTTACCTGGATGTACTTAACATGCCTCAGGAATCTGCTGCTCTCTGTCTCTGTTGACTCTCACTTACCTGCTCAAACCCGCTCCGTACGCCCTGCGGGCTCACTCCGCTCCCCTACACCCAATTCCCACCCACCCCCAGTGGTCCTACTTATACTTACAAAGCTACACCCCCCTCCTTCCTATCCAATAGCTATCCACAACTCATTACAGACCTACCATTAACACACCCACTCCCATACTGACAATTACTCTCAATTACCTCTTACATATTTCTATACTCCGCACTCTCTCTACTCCTACCTAATTCCTAACTACATTCTATAATCTCCTACACCATGCCCTTAACTTATACACTCACATGTATAAAACTACCTCTCCTACTTTCATTGCTATCTATCCTTTCTAAGCCCTATACCCTTACCTTTTATGAAAACCTACAATTCACGTCATCTCACCAACCCCTAAAACAAACATTACTAATAAATGAGCTTGAATTCCAAAACCATTCTAACATAACATCCACCTCAACCTATCTATCACCTAAATACCACAGAGTAGCCCATTTTACATTCACACAATATAGGAAATCAAAACTTAATTGCAGTAAACTACTGAAGCATCTATATAGTCCCTATAGACATCCTCCCCTTCATGGGGACATTCATCCCAACCCAGGACCAGATAGCAACACCCTGAGACACCCCTCTACCCCCTTCACTCCCTGTATAACCCCAAATTCTCTACTCATAGCTCATCTCAATATAAGGAGTGTTAACAATAAAGTAAGCCAACTACACACACTAATAGATACACACTCCGATATCTTATGCTTAACAGAAACCTGGCTTAAAACTTGTTAAAAAATACAATGAAATACTCCCACCTGGTTATATCTTAAGATTAGACCGAACTACCAAAAAGGGTGTTGGGGGTAGCAATACTGCACAAATCTCATTTACAGGTCACTTCTTTACTAGTACAACCACCTCTAGATACTAATGTGGAAATTCTTATCTCCAAGCTCCAGCTCAATACTACTAAATCTATATACATAATATGCTCCTACCTACCCCCAGGCAATAACATCAGCATTTTATAAAGTATCCTCTGCTAGCTTTCTACATCCTTCCCTCAGGAAACCACTGTACTCGGTGACTTTAATATAGACTGGAACACCTGTACCACTCATAAACCCACAACCCATATTAACCTCTATGGCTTCTCCCAAACTATTACCACCCCCACCAGAATCCATAAACCCAGCTGCAAAGAAAGTATATTAGACAGGATCTTAATTAACAGCCACCCTCTCTTTTACAAAGTAGGTATCCTTCCTGATATTAGTGACCATTCACTTGCCTATCTAGACAAAAATCCTTTATCCCAAACCAAACTACCTTTAAAATCACCCGCAACAAAAAAAAATTTGATCCAGCAACCTTTCAAGCAGAACTTCAAGCCTGTGACTGGTCACCCTTAAGGCACCTGCCACTTGATGAAGCAGTATCCTATTTTAACTCCAAATTCCTACACATTCTTGAATTCCATGTTCCCTCACGCTCTATAAGAACTAGAAGCAAAGCAGCCCCATGGCTTACTAAAGAAACCAGACAACAAATCCTACAAAGAAATAAAATCTGGTCCAAATGGAGAAACACTAAAGACTCAATTGATCAGCAATACTTTAGACAGCTAAGAAATGCCACCAAAAAATTAATAGTTCAGGATAAAAACAAATATTCTTTAAACTTCAGAAAAAGCACCATAAATCAACCCCAAACCTTCTGGTCAGGCATAAATAAACTTTTACATCCAAGCCACAACACCAACCCCATCTGGTCTCTCTCTAAACTCTCCAAACCAGATTGCTGATGCGTTCGATACCTTTTTACTGAAACTGTCCAATCTCTAGCTAACACCTTACCACCTGTTAACTCTACCCTCTCATCCTCCCTAACAACCTTACCATTTACCTTTCACTTAAAATCTATTCCTACATCCCTCATCTATACTCTACTTCATAAACTTAAACCTTGTACTCCCTCAGCTGATCTCCTACCACCTGAATACCTTCAAACTGCTGCAAAAGTTCTTGCCTATCCCATTTCTACCCTAATCAATAGAACCATAACTGAAGGCTCCATTCCTTCACTATGGAAAATCTCTCACACAATCCCACTTCACAAGGGTGGTAACTCAACTGAACTCTCTTTCGGCCTATAGCCCCCTACTATCACCACTAGCCAAAATCATGGAAAAATGCATCCATCAACAATTTCTTGACCACATTCTCCAAAATAACATTCTAGCTGACTGTCAACATGGTTTTAGACCATTCCACAGTACCACCACTGCTCTCCTATCCTTTACAGACTGCATTAATAAACATTGTAACAATAACATGCTCTCCTCTGCTCTGTTCATTGACCTATCTAAAGCTTTTGATATGGTTAACCATCAAATACTTCTCAACATACTCCATTCATTCTCACTTGACACACAGGCATTACAATGGTTCAAGTCCTACTTGCACAATAGACAGCAGGCTGTCCCTTTGGGATAACCTATCCAAATATCTCCCTATTACCCTTGGTGTCCCTCAAGGTTCTATCCTGGGACCTCTATTCTTCTTCATATTCATTAACTACCTTTCTACAAATTTACATCTGCCTACTTGCATACAATACGCAGATGACTCCACTTTGATTTGTAAAGCATCCACTTCATCTGAACTCCAGTCCATCACCCAAACAGTATTTAACCTAGTAGAAAACTGGTTCCAACAACGTCGCCTACTCCTAAATGCCAAAAAAAAAAAAAAAAAAAACCTATTACTATTTACTTCAACTATTAAATCCGCCCCAATAGATTTCTCTATTACATCCATCGATGGTACAATCATAGCTCCTGACCAAACTACCAAACTCTTGGGTGTAATGATTGACCGCAACCTCAACTTTGACTCGTATATTAATGCCACTATTAAAACAATAAACAGAAAACTTGGATCCTTGTATAGGATAAAACCTTTTCTCACCCCAGAAGCCAGAACTACTATTACCCAGACCCATCTGATCTCCACCCTCCTCTATGCCTCACTCATTTATACTAATCTTTCCAAAAGCAACCTAAACAAACTGACCACTTATTATAACAATATTGCCAGGTTTGCTACTGGGTCCCCATTTAGAACTCATCACTGTCTAAATCTCAAACTTCTAGGATGGCTAGAACTAAATAACCAGCTAGAATTTCAACAACTCTCCATTACCCATAAGATTCTGTACCAGCCTAGAAATACTCCTATTCTCAGTAGCCTCATCTCCCCCTACACAAACCTTACTACCCTTCGCTCAGCAAATAAACTACTGGTTACCATCCAGAAATCCCACAACAAGGCAGGTGATTCTCTTTTCTCTAATTTAGTGGGGAAGATTTGGAACACGCTTCCCATTACACTTATAACTCTGTCATCATTACCACTCTTTAAAAAGCAACTAAATATTCAACTAAAAAGACACGGCTATGTCCATGTACTACCCCTGACTAACACCCCCCCCAGTATAACATTATTCTATACCTTTCCTCCAAGACACACTTTGCATTATTAGTAAATTCATCCCTCACTCCCTTCTTAGTATCTTACTCCCAGGGAACTATCACTGAGTATGTTCTTTACAACATTCTTTCTGCAGTGAGCATGTCTTCCACCTTGTATATAGACCAACTATTTCTTTCACTATTACTGTAATTACTTCTTTATGTAGATATATTTAATAATGTTCTTATTTTTCAGTGTTATATTTTTTATAACCTATATACATCATTGTAAAGGTACATTACTACCCAATATACTTATGGTGAATATCAATCACTTTCCCCATGATAATAGTACTGTATTTTGCCTTATTAATCTCAGTAGTCACAGTTTGTATAATTTAGTTCTGTATAATTCAAGTTCTTGAAGAAAATCTTCATGTATATGTGTTTAGATTTTTTTTGGACTTTTGTTCTGTCTTGATTTATTTAGTTTAAAGTGGAGCTCATCTCCCTGGGCCTCTACTGAAAATTGACATGTATCCAGTTAGACTAGCCCAGTCAACAAATGTAAAATAAATAAAAAATAAATAAAATAATACAATCCTACCAGTTCTCATTTCTTTCATGATGTTTTTATACAAAAAGAAAGGCAGTTTTTCACCTAATCAGTGTTCAGCTGCGTAAGGCTCATCTGCACACAGCTGAATGCTTGTTTGCGTATTCCAGTACATGATGCTCATAAGCACTGTTTTTGTCAATCTACTTTCTCACAGTTTGTCAAACAATGGAAGCAGTATTTATATTTTAGGAGTGTGAAAGCCTGGTCTTGTTATGGGGTACAGGGGGTTTGCCATCCCGGAATAAAATGTTTAGCAATTTGCTTCTGTGACACAGACCCCCCCCCGACACCCCCCCCCGACACACACACACCCCCCCGACACACACACACCGAGACCAACACCCACACCCCGACACACACACCCCGACACACGCACACCGACACACGCACCCCGACACATGCACCCCGACACGCACGCACACCCTCGGACACAGGCACGCACACCCTCCGACACGCACGCACACCCTCCGACACACGCACGCACACCCTCCGACACACGCACGCACACCCTCCGACACACACACACACGCACCCCCTCCGACACACACGCACCCCCGACACACACACACGCACCCTCCGACACACACACGCACCCTCCGACACACACACGCACCCTCCGACACACACGCACCCCCTCCGACACACGCACACCCTCCGACACACACGCACACCCTCCGACACACACACACGCACACCCTCCAACACACACACGCACACCTCCGACACACACGCACCCTCCGACACACACACGCACCCCTCCGACACACACACACCCTCCGACACACACACACCTCCGACACACACACACACACACACACACACGCACCTCATCTCTACACACACACACACGCACCTCATCTCTGACACACACACACACACACGCACCTCATCTCTCACACACACACGCACCTCATCTCTGACACACACACACACGCACCCTCCGACACACACACACACACACGCACCCCTCCGACACACACACGCATTCCTCCGACACACCGACGTACCCCTCCGACACACACAGAGACCGACACACACAGACACCGGCGCACCCTGACATACACCCGACACATACCCACACACCCCGACACACACACACACACCCCGACACACACACACACACCCCCCCCCACCCATGCACCCCGACACACAGACCGACACACAGAGACACACCCACCCCAACACACACACAGAGACCCCGACACACACACACACAGAGACCCCGACACACACACACAGAGACCCCAACACACACACACAGAGACCCCAACACACACACCCCGACGCACCCCCGACACACACAGAGACAGACACACACTGCCACAGAGACCGACACAGACAGACACACCCACCCCGACACACACAAGACACACACACACCCACCCCGACACACACACACCCACCCCGACACACACACACCCACCCCGACACACACAAGACACACACACACACAAGACACACACACACACACACACACACACACAAGACAAACACACACAAGACACACACACACAAGACACACACAAGACACACACAAGACACCTCAATAGAAATGGGGAGAATCATTGTTATACGCTTATATTCTCAAATTTTTAAATTTGAATCTGCCACTATGCCTCTACTAGGTCTTATAACCAAAGCACTCCTAACTTTTATTAAAGGAAAAAATATGAAAGTATTATATGTGAATATGAATAATTTTTCAACTCCACAGAACACTGCCCTGCCATACAAACTAACAGAATATGTTGATCTCTGTGTACTGCTGACCATTTATTTACTTATTTTCTGGTTGCATTTACTTTCTTGGAAATTTGGTCTGAATTATTAGCAATATTTGCTTAAATATGAATGCAATGAAGAAAGAGGAGCAGCTTATGGATTATTTAAGGGGATATTTCAACTTTCTCACTATTATTCTACTTTGGTGTGGTTGATGGATATTAAATCACTAACAAAACAGTTTCACCAACTACTTTTACCAACCTGCCTTCCGTGCTCTATGTAATTAAATCTAACAGCTTCTAGAACCCATTCTCCATATTTGTGGAGTGGTACCTTCCCAAGGCAAGAGCAGCAGTACACTGGCATTTCAGTAACATACATGCATTGATACTAACAACTTTAAGCGCTTTTCATTTGCTATGTGTGCAAACTTCATCAGAAGTAAAAGCAACTAAAAATACATCATTCTTCTAAATCACAGTCAAAAAAACGCGGGACAGTTTTACCAATTGTTACCATTTAACAAGCTACTCTTAAAGTAAAACGTAAACAAATGTAAAATAAGTTGTATTCCAACCTTTTACAATAATAAACGTTAATAAACATTCAAAAATGATGAATAACAGATAATAAATACATTACATTTATAAAACCCAGATTACACAAGTATAATGTCCAGTACCTAGAAACTGAGTATTACCTTTGTGTTAACTGTTACTAAAACAGCGATGTTGAAAATGTTCACTTTAATATGAACTATCATCTTTGCAAACTCTACAATTTTAAAATGCTGCTAATAGAACAGGTTTCATTGAGACCTGCTACGTTGTATGCATTGAGTTTGATTTGCCAAACGAGCTCGAGCTCTTCAAGTTTAAGAGGTGTAGGGCCACCTCTGATGTCTTGTAACACGTTGTCTATGGCCATAAATTTAAATTTATGGTCAGCATTTAGTTGGATATGCTTGGCCAACGCATTGTCGGTCTTATTATGACCAATGGCGTACGGGTGTTCGTACATTCTGTCCCGGAGTCTTCACTCCGTCTTGCCTATATTAAAAGCCGGACAGCATGTGCATTTGGCCAAATAGACCACAAATCTGGAGTTACAGTTAAACCTAGACTTGAGTTTACAGATCTGAGTTTACATTGCTGGCTGTTCACAACAAATGAGTTAGCTACCTCCACATTTTTACAGAAATTGCAATTCTCACATTTATTCATGCCGACTATTATGGGAACCCTATGATACTGTTTTTCCAGTAAGTTCTTAAGATTTCTACCACGTCTGAAAATAACTTTAGGTGTATTACCAAGTTTGTTAAATAACATTTGGTTGGATCTAAAAAGCTCCCAGTTTTTCTGCAAAATTTTAGTGTAAAGATTACTTTGTGCACTAAATGTGGTTATGAAGCTACAATGAACAGATTGGTTACTCTGAGTAGTTGACTCACAAGTACCCTCCGGACAGGGTCTTTAATGTTATCAAGGGCTGAGGACTTCATAGATAAGATAGGTTTGTAAAACTGGCTTAACCTTTTAAGGCTAACCTCCTCAATCTGGAATCCAGTAATAGATACACACTCCGATATCTTATGCTTAACAGAAACCTGGCTTAAAACTTGTTAAAAAATACAATGAAATACTCCCACCTGGTTATATCTTAAGATTAGACCGAACTACCAAAAAGGGTGTTGGGGGTAGCAATACTGCACAAATCTCATTTACAGGTCACTTCTTTACTAGTACAACCACCTCTAGATACTAATGTGGAAATTCTTATCTCCAAGCTCCAGCTCAATACTACTAAATCTATATACATAATATGCTCCTACCTACCCCCAGGCAATAACATCAGCATTTTATAAAGTATCCTCTGCTAGCTTTCTACATCCTTCCCTCAGGAAACCACTGTACTCGGTGACTTTAATATAGACTGGAACACCTGTACCACTCATAAACCCACAACCCATATTAACCTCTATGGCTTCTCCCAAACTATTACCACCCCCACCAGAATCCATAAACCCAGCTGCAAAGAAAGTATATTAGACAGGATCTTAATTAACAGCCACCCCTCTCTTTTACAAAGTAGGTATCCTTCCTGATATTAGTGACCATTCACTTGCCTATCTAGACAAAAATCCTTTATCCCAAACCAAACTACCTTTAAAATCACCCGCAACAAAAAAAAATTTGATCCAGCAACCTTTCAAGCAGAACTTCAAGCCTGTGACTGGTCACCCTTAAGGCACCTGCCACTTGATGAAGCAGTATCCTATTTTATCTCCAAATTCCTACACATTCTTGAATTCCATGTTCCCTCACGCTCTATAAGAACTAGAAGCAAAGCAGCCCCATGGCTTACTAAAGAAACCAGACAACAAATCCTACAAAGAAATAAAATCTGGTCCAAATGGAGAAACACTAAAGACTCAATTGATCAGCAATACTTTAGACAGCTAAGAAATGCCACCAAAAATTAATAGTTCAGGATAAAAACAAATATTCTTTAAACTTCAGAAAAAGCACCATAAATCAACCCCAAACCTTCTGGTCAGGCATAAATAAACTTTTACATCCAAGCCACAACACCAACCCCATCTGGTCTCTCTCTAAACTCTCCAAACCAGATTGCTGATGTGTTCGATACCTTTTTACTGAAACTGTCCAATCTCTAGCTAACACCTTACCACCTGTTAACTCTACCCTCTCATCCTCCCTAACAACCTTACCATTTACCTTTCACTTAAAATCTATTCCTACATCCCTCATCTATACTCTACTTCATAAACTTAAACCTTGTACTCCCTCAGCTGATCTCCTACCACCTGAATACCTTCAAACTGCTGCAAAAGTTCTTGCCTATCCCATTTCTACCCTAATCAATAGAACCATAACTGAAGGCTCCATTCCTTCACTATGGAAAATCTCTCACACAATCCCACTTCACAAGGGTGGTAACTCAACTGAACTCTCTTTCGGCCTATAGCCCCCTACTATCACCACTAGCCAAAATCATGGAAAAATGCATCCATCAACAATTTCTTGACCACATTCTCCAAAATAACATTCTAGCTGACTGTCAACATGGTTTTAGACCATTCCACAGTACCACCACTGCTCTCCTATCCTTTACAGACTGCATTAATAAACATTGTAACAATAACATGCTCTCCTCTGCTCTGTTCATTGACCTATCTAAAGCTTTTGATATGGTTAACCATCAAATACTTCTCAACATACTCCATTCATTCTCACTTGACACACAGGCATTACAATGGTTCAAGTCCTACTTGCACAATAGACAGCAGGCTGTCCCTTTGGGATAACCTATCCAAATATCTCCCTATTACCCTTGGTGTCCCTCAAGGTTCTATCCTGGGACCTCTATTCTTCTTCATATTCATTAACTACCTTTCTACAAATTTACATCTGCCTACTTGCATACAATACGCAGATGACTCCACTTTGATTTGTAAAGCATCCACTTCATCTGAACTCCAGTCCATCACCCAAACAGTATTTAACCTAGTAGAAAACTGGTTCCAACAACGTCGCCTACTCCTAAATGCCAAAAAAAAAAAAAAAAAAAACCTATTACTATTTACTTCAACTATTAAATCCGCCCCAATAGATTTCTCTATTACATCCATCGATGGTACAATCATAGCTCCTGACCAAACTACCAAACTCTTGGGTGTAATGATTGACCGCAACCTCAACTTTGACTCGTATATTAATGCCACTATTAAAACAATAAACAGAAAACTTGGATCCTTGTATAGGATAAAACCTTTTCTCACCCCAGAAGCCAGAACTACTATTACCCAGACCCATCTGATCTCCACCCTCCTCTATGCCTCACTCATTTATACTAATCTTTCCAAAAGCAACCTAAACAAACTGACCACTTATTATAACAATATTGCCAGGTTTGCTACTGGGTCCCCATTTAGAACTCATCACTGTCTAAATCTCAAACTTCTAGGATGGCTAGAACTAAATAACCAGCTAGAATTTCAACAACTCTCCATTACCCATAAGATTCTGTACCAGCCTAGAAATACTCCTATTCTCAGTAGCCTCATCTCCCCCTACACAAACCTTACTACCCTTTGCTCAGCAAATAAACTACTGGTTACCATCCAGAAATCCCACAACAAGGCAGGTGATTCTCTTTTCTCTAATTTAGTGGGGAAGATTTGGAACACGCTTCCCATTACACTTATATCTCTGTCATCATTACCACTCTTTAAAAAGCAACTAAAAATTCAACTAAAAAGACACGGCTATGTCCATGTACTACCCCTGACTAACACCCCCCCCAGTATAACATTATTCTATACCTTTCCTCCAAGACACACTTTGCATTATTAGTAAATTCATCCCTCACTCCCTTCTTAGTATCTTACTCCCAGGGAACTATCACTGAGTATGTTCTTTACAACATTCTTTCTGCAGTGAGCATGTCTTCCACCTTGTATATAGACCAACTATTTCTTTCACTATTACTGTAATTACTTCTTTATGTAGATATATTTAATAATGTTCTTATTTTTCAGTGTTATATTTTTTATAACCTATATACATCATTGTAAAGGTACATTACTACCCAATATACTTATGGTGAATATCAATCACTTTCCCCATGATAATAGTACTGTATTTTGCCTTATTAATCTCAGTAGTCACAGTTTGTATAATTTAGTTCTGTATAATTCAAGTTCTTGAAGAAAATCTTCATGTATATGTGTTTAGATTTTTTTTGGACTTTTGTTCTGTCTTGATTTATTTAGTTTAAAGTGGAGCTCATCTCCCTGGGCCTCTACTGAAAATTGACATGTATCCAGTTAGACTAGCCCAGTCAACAAATGTAAAATAAATAAAAAATAAATAAAATAATACAATCCTACCAGTTCTCATTTCTTTCATGATGTTTTTATACAAAAAGAAAGGCAGTTTTTCACCTAATCAGTGTTCAGCTGCGTAAGGCTCATCTGCACACAGCTGAATGCTTGTTTGCGTATTCCAGTACATGATGCTCATAAGCACTGTTTTTGTCAATCTACTTTCTCACAGTTTGTCAAACAATGGAGGCAGTATTTATATTTTAGGAGTGTGAAAGCCTGGTCTCGTTATGGGGTACAGGGGGTTTGCCATCCCGGAATAAAATGTTTAGCAATTTGCTTCTGTGACACAGACCCCCCCCCCGACACCCCCCCCGACACACACACACCCCCCCGACACACGCACCCCGACACACACACACCGACACATGCACCCTCCGCCACACACACACGCACACCCTCCGCCACACACACACGCACACCCTCCGCCACACACACGCACACCCTCCGCCACACACACGCACACCCTCCGACACACACACGCACACCCTCCGACACACACACACGCACACCCTCCACACACACACACACCCCCTCCGACACACACACGCACCCCCTCCGACACACACACGCACCCCCTCCGACACACCGACGTACCCCCTCCGACACACCGACGTACCCCCTCCGACACACCGACGTACCCCCTCCCACACACACAGAGAGACCGACACACACAGACACCGACGCACCCTGACATACACCCCGACACATACCCACACACCCCGACACACACACACCCCGACACACACACACACACACACACACCCCGACACACACACCCGACCGATGCACCCCGACACACAGAGACCGACACACAGAGACACACCCACCCCAACACACACACACAGAGACACACCCCGACACACACACACACAGAGACCCCGACACACACACAGAGACCCCAACACACACACCCTGACGCACCCCCGACACACAGAGACAGACACACACTGCCACAGACAGACACACCCACCCCGACACACACACAAGACACACACACGCAAGACACACACACGCAAGACACACACACGCAAGACACACACACGCAAGACACACACACGCAAGACACACACACGCAAGACACACACACGCAAGACACACACACGCAAGACACACGCAAGACACACACAAGACACACACAAGACACACACAAGACACACACAAGACACACACAAGACACACACAAGACACCTCAATAGAAATGGGGAGAATCATTGTTATACGCTTATATTCTCAAATTTTTAAATTTGAATCTGCCACTATGCCTCTACTAGGTCTTATAACCAAAGCACTCCTAACTTTTATTAAAGGAAAAAATATGAAAGTATTATATGTGAATATGAATAATTTTTCAACTCCACAGAACACTGCCCTGCCATACAAACAAACAGAATATGTTGATCTCTGTGTACTGCTGACCATTTATTTACTTATTTTCTGGTTGCATTTACTTTCTTGGAAATTTGGTCTGAATTATTAGCAATATTTGCTTAAATATGAATGCAATGAAGAAAGAGGAGCAGCTTATGGATTATTTAAGGGGATATTTCAACTTTCTCACTATTATTCTACTTTGGTGTGGTTGATGGATATTAAATCACTAACAAAACAGTTTCACCAACTACTTTTACCAACCTGCCTTCCGTGCTCTATGTAATTAAATCTAACAGCTTCTAGAACCCATTCTCCATATTTGTGGAGTGGTACCTTCCCAAGGCAAGAGCAGCAGTACACTGGCATTTCAGTAACATACATGCATTGATACTAACAACTTTAAGCGCTTTTCATTTGCTATGTGTGCAAACTTCATCAGAAGTAAAAGCAACTAAAAATACATCATTCTTCTAAATCACAGTCAAAAAAACGCGGGACAGTTTTACGAATTGTTACCATTTAACAAGCTACTCTTAAAGTAAAATGTAAACAAATGTAAAATAAGTTGTATTCCAACCTTTTACAATAACAAACGTTAATAAACATTCAAAAATGATGAATAACAGATAATAAATACATTACATTTATAAAACCCAGATTACACAAGTATAATGTCCAGTACCTAGAAACTGAGTATTACCTTTGTGTTAACGGTTACTAAAACAGCGATGGTGAAAATGTTCACTTTAATATGAACTATCATCTTTGCAAACTCTTCAATTTTAAAATGCTGCTAATAGAACAGGTTTCATTGAGACCTGCTACGTTGTATGCATTGAGTTTGATTTGCCAAACGAGCTCGAGCTCTTCAAGTTTAAGAGGTGTAGGGCCACCTCTGATGTCTTGTAACACGTTGTCTATGGCCATAAATTTAAATTTATGGTCAACATTTAGTTGGATATGCTTGGCCAACGCATTGTCGGTCTTATTATGACCAATGGCGTACGGGTGTTCGTACATTCTGTCCCGGAGTCTTCACTCCGTCTTGCCTATATTAAAAGCCGGACAGCATGTGCATTTGGCCAAATAGACCACAAATCTGGAGTTACAGTTAAACCTAGACTTGAGTTTACAGATCTGAGTTTACATTGCTGGCTGTTCACAACAAATGAGTTAGCTACCTCCACATTTTTACAGAAATTGCAATTCTCACATTTATTCATGCCGACTATTATGGGAACCCTATGATACTGTTTTTCCAGTAAGTTCTTAAGATTTCTACCACGTCTGAAAATAACTTTAGTTGTATTACCAAGTTTGTTAAATAACATTTGGTTGGATCTAAAAAGCTCCCAGTTTTTCTGCAAAATTTTAGTGTAAAGATTACTTTGTGCACTAAATGTGGTTATGAAGCTACAATGAACAGATTGGTTACTCTGAGTAGTTGACTCACAAGTACCCTCCGGACAGGGTCTTTAATGTTATCAAGGGCTGAGGACTTCATAGATAAGATAGGTTTGTAAAACTGGCTTAACCTTTTAAGGCTAACCTCCTCAATCTGGAATCCAGTAAAGATTCCGGGTAATCACAATGTAAAAAAAAAAAGGCTTTTTAAGAACATACATTCCTCCATAAAGTCTTCCTCCTGGCAAATAATACGTGAAGCCCTAACTAGCTGACCCTTGATGACAGAACGTTTCTGGTGAAACGGGTGACAACTAGAGAAATGAAGGAATGAATTGGAGTATGCACTTTTCCTATGAATTTTGGCCATGTAACAGCTCAATGTTCTGTTCTTACTTAACCAAATATCTAACTACGCTATGGCCTCCGTGTCAAAGGTGGATGTACTCTGGAGTATTTCTCCCCGGGCCTCCGCTGAAAACAGGCTCTGTGGAACCTAGTCGGACTTTCCCGGTCAACAAATGATAAATAAATAAATAAAAAATGTAAATTGCAAAAATTCTGTAGATTGATTAAATGCTTCCAACATGTAACAACCTGTCTCATGATCCCCATTCAGCAAAATAAATATGTCGTCCAGGTATCTGGTAAAATATACAAGATCCTTTTGGACATTAATGTTCTTAAAGACAAATTCTGATTCCTAATGCGCCATAACCAAATTAGCTACGCTAGCACCGCAAGGGGAACCTATCGCTATATCCACTTTCTGCAGATAAAATTCGTGGTTAAACATAAATTGTTTGTTAATACAAGATTGAGCAACTCGATCACCAAATAAGTCTCCGAACCTGCAGCTCCAGGTTTGTTCAGCCTGAAGGCCACCCATTCAATACTGACCTCTTGTGGAATGCAAGTGTATAGGTCCTTGACGTCGATTGTGAGAAAGTTGTAATTCTAATTGTACTCCAAGTTGTTAATTTTAGCCAAAGAGGACCAAGACAGATTTGGTCCTCAAAGGCTATATACTTCTGCAAAATTGAGTCAATGACCTTGGCACAGGCATAAGTGGGAGAACCACTACTATTGACCAAAGGTCTCATAGGTGGGTCTTTGCGTATTTTAGGAATGCCAAACAGAAATGGATATTTAGGATAAGATGTTGTCATGAGATTGAACATATCCTGTTCTATTCTACCCTCAATGAATAGATCATTAATACAGATCTTGATTAGATTATAAGCCTTGTTAACCTCCGAACGAGAACTCATTTGGTAAGCATTGCTAGACAGCAGTCTGTTCAATATAAATCAGCATCGTCAAAAACCACCAAACCTCCACCTTTATCAGGTTTACAGACACAGATGTCTTGTGACTGAATATACTACAAGTATTCACGTTCTTCGCGAACTGTGTTCATAGGGTAGTTACTATAAGGACTACCTTTAATCTGCCTAATGTCCAGTTCGCATAATTGTTCAAAAACCTGTAAAACTGGGTGTAAAGGTGGGTTGAAAGTACTAGAAATGTGAAAAATGTTGTTACCTGGTGTGTCTATAAGGGTGCCAAACAACAAATGAAAATTCAATTTTCTAGTAAAAGACTTGATTTCAATAATTGACCTAACCAAGTCCAATTGATGTTGGAGTACATACGTGTGCCCCTTTGCCAAGACGTTCACAATATCTAAAGTAAATACAGCTGATGAAAAATTATAAACTCTAAAGTCCCCTTCTTTGTTACAAATAACACCGGGATCGACAGTGGTGGAACCTGCCTGTAAATGTTCTTCATTACTTGGAGATGTAAACAGAATGTGTTCATCTCCACTAGTAGGCATATGTTCTTGAAGAACGCTAACCGTTGAAAAGTCAGAGAGAGGTACCTCGCTGGAAAGACCTTCCACAACCATTACGTTTTGTATTTGTTGAAATTCGACTTGCCCTTGTTTTGTTGGAGGCTCTTCTGTTGTTTCGGCCTCGCCCACGTGTGGCTGGCTTGCCGAAAATCCCGATTCTGGTTATGATTGCGGTTATAATTATTCTGATGACTGTTGTTGTTGTAATACAAGCGAGGACCATTTTGCAGTCTCTCGCTCCTCCGGACCGCAGAGAAGCCAGAACCACTGTCACTTACCTCACAACTATTACCAATTCCATTCACATCATCAGTAGGGATGTTAACACTAAGCACATCATCCTCACCATTAAGCTGATTAGATTGAACATTAATGGAATGATTGTGAGGGATAACTCCCTTTTCTTGATGGTGGTGCGGAACCCGGCCAACCTGCCATACTTGAGCTGGTGAAGTGGCCAGGTACGCTACACCTTGGTTGTATGCCTTACAATCACGATCCAGTTTTTTTTTACTTTGTTAGCTTTAAGTTTGCTCATAATATTGATCTATACTGGAAAACACCCTACTGTATTCATATTTATATCTAGCAAACTCCAAATCATTGTTAATACTCCTGTCCAGTTCGGTTACAGTACTGGTTAGAGTCAACCCAAATAGAGTAATGTTTGACCATTAACTCTAGCAGTTCAAACCCTTGTCGGTCAAAACAACTCTATTAAATCTTTAGGGAAAGGAGAGTCTTTTTACAAGCCCTGTAGGGTACTGATACCTACGCAAGCCTTTCGGAACAACCTTCTGTACCAAACATTCCCTAAAATAGGAAATTTCCAATTGGAGAATCTGAAAAGTTACCTCTCATTGACCGAGAGTCATTAGCACTGGATAGTGCTGACCCAGGGAAAGAAAAGTTATCAGAAATCCATGCTGCCAGTAGTGGGGCTCCACCTGAACGATCCTGCAGGTGGAAAAAATTTGCCCGCACATCCTCTTGGAAAACCTGTACACTTGTATTCCACAGGAGGTCAGTATTGAATGGGTGGCCTTCAGGCTGAACAAACATGGAGCTCCAGGTTCAGAGACTTCTTTGGTGATCGAAATGCTCAATCTTGTATCAACAACCAATTTCTTTAGGTTTATCAACGAATTTTATCTGCAGAAAGTGGGTATAGCGATGGGTTCCCCTTGCGGTGCTAGCATAGCTAATTTGGTTATGGTGCATTGGGAATCGGAATTTGTCTAAGAACATTAATGTCCAAAACGATCTTGTATATTATACCAGATACCTGGACGACATATTCATTTTGCTGAATGGAGATCATGAGACAGGTCGTTACATGTTGGAAACATTTAATCAATCTACAGAATTTTTGCAATTTACATCCACCTTTAACACAGAGGCCATAGCGTATTTAGATATTTGGTTAAGTAAGAACAGAACATTGAGCTGTTACATGGCCAAAATTAATAGGAAAAGCACAAAATGAATAGGAAAAGTACATACTCCAATTCATTCCTTCATTTCTCTAGTTGTCACCCGTTTCACCAGAAACGTTCTGTCATCAAGGGTCAGCTAGTTAGGGCTTCACGTATTATTAGCCAGGAGGAAGACTTTATGGAGGAATGTATGTTCTTAAAAAACTTTTTTTACATCGGGATTACCCGGAATCTTTACTGGATTCCTTGATTGAGGAGGTTAGCCTTAAAAGGTTAGGCCAGTTTCACAATCCTATCTTATCTATGAAGTCCTCATCCCTTGACAACATTAGAGACCCTGTCTTGCTAGTACTGGAGGGTACTCATGAGTCAACTACTCACAGTAACCAATCTTTCCATTGTAGCTTCATAACCACATTTATTTTGCAGAAAAACTGGGAGCTTTTTAGATCCAACCAAATGTTATTTAACAAACTTGGTAATACACCCAAAGTTATTTTCAGACGTGGTAGAAATCTTAAGAACTTACTGGAAAAACAGCATCATAGGGTTCCCCGAGTAGTCGTCATGAATAAATGTGAGAATTGCAATTTTTGTAAAAATGTGGAGGCAGCTAACTCTGCTGTGAACGGCCAGCAATGTAAACTCAAATCTAGGTTTAACTAACTCCAGATTTGTGGTCTACTTGGCCAAATGCTGTCCGGCCTTTTATATAGGCAAGGCGGAGCGAAGACTCCGGGGCAGAATGTGCGTTGGCCAAGCATATCCAACTAAATGTTGACCATAAATTTAAATTTATGGCCATAGACAACGTGTTACAAGACATCAGAGGTGGCCCTACACCTCTTAAATTTGAAGAGCTGGAGCTAGTTTGGCAAATCAGACTCAATGCATACAACGTTCCAGGTCTCAATGAGACCTGTTCTATTAGCAGCATTTTAAAATTGAAGAGTTTGCAAAGATGATAGTTTACAGTTAACACAAAAGGTAATACTCCATTTCTAGGTATTGGACATTATACTTGTGTAGCCTGGGTTTTATAAATGTAATGTATTTATTATCGGTTATTCATCATTTTTGAATGTTGAACGTTTATTATTGTAAAAGGTTGGAATACAACTTATTTTACATTTGTTTACATTTTACTTAACAATTGTTAAGTGGTAACAATTGGTAAAACTGTCCCGCGTTTTTTTGATTAAGTGATTTAAAAGGATGACGTATTTTTAGTTGCTTTTACTTCTGATGAAGTTTGCACACATAGCAAACGAAAAGCAAAGTTTTTATTAAATTCTGGTGTTGATTCTACTGTCGCTATAACCTAACCTCTGATCTGTTACATCTCACCCCCCCCCACACTGCTACACCTTACTGTCCATTATATCTCTTCCTACCTTCACCCAATATATACTATTTCTATACTTCCTGCTCTTATTCCTTGAATCCATTTTTGTCATTCCTCTGACACTACTTCCTAGTTCAAGCCACTTTCTCCATCTGCCTCACTGTAATCGTTTTCACACTGAATATGCTTTTCGTCAGTATACTGCTTCTAATCACATATTAACATGCTACCACGTGTCTATTTCATGTTGCTATGTGCCCATCTCCCCCTCTGTACAAACTATCACACTTGGTTACCTCCACATGATACTGGCAAACCTAAAAACGTTACTACTAATCACATTAAACTCAAAATGCTTACCACCTCTCAATACCCATTTACGATAAAATACTTTCTACTGTATTAAAACAATCTGGCCAATCTGGCATCAAGAATGCTGCATGCCAACATATGCAGCAATATACACCCTAACCCCAGACCCACCAACTCCTTCATACGTCTACCCCCTTATTCTCTCACTTCTACACCCTACAAATAACTAAATATCATTTCTCTAAATATATGCCCCATGCTAAATAAAACTTGGATCACCCTAGAACCTTCTGATATTATGGCTGTAACTAAGTCATGACTCAAACCCCAATCAAAAGACTCAAATTCTTCCTCCATATTACAATATCTTGAGATCTCAGAATACAAAAAAAAAGACTGGAGGGATGGTCATCCTATATTTTAACTCTTCCAATCTCTCCCACTATTCCCCCAAATTACATACATCAGAACAGATTATTTCTAGGCTAAAATTAAACAACCACAACAAAATTATATTATAGCTCTAAATTTCCCCCTGGAAGCAATATCCACATTCTGGAAGATATTCTCTACTGGACATCCAGTAATATACCCTGTGAAACAATTACATTTGACGATGTCAACATCGACTGGAAACCATTACACTAGAGTATCCCTCTGCAACAATAAACCTCTTCATAACCTCTCAGACTCATTTTAATAATGAACCCAGAAATTCTCTCTCTATCCAGACAATTATTGCACAGCTTGTATTATCCCAAATTCCCTCAGTGACCACCATCTCACCTTTGTTCTAAGGCATTTAAATGAACTTAACAAACACTTCTACAAGGAATCTCGTAATCTTACCAGATTTAACCCTGATATAATTTAACAATATACTCAAAACTCTTAACTGGACTTCCCTTTATACTTTTCCACTAGTTGATGCTGTCCACAGATTCAACACCATCTTCTTAGATGGTCTTAACAGTCTTGCTCCCTTAAGGAGATTCGCCGTCCTGAAGAATCTCAATGCAAAAAGAAACCAGGCTTGGAGACAATGTTAAAAACATCAAGTCTCCTTCTAACCTACAGCATTATAAGCAACACACACAAACACACAAACACACAAACACACAAAAAAAAAACAAAATTGTAAAATGACAAAAAACAATATTAAATAACCCCAAAATTATGTGTTACAACAAACAAAATCCTTCAGCTTGGAACTCATACACCCCCAACCCATGTCCCGACAGCTTTCCCGCAGAAACTGCTAAAAATTCAGCTCTCACTTCATTGAATCTATAAGCTCTCCTCTTACCTATAACTATTCACAACCCCCTGATGTCACTTAAATTCATGTAATTGTACTAGTCCTCTCTCAATGAAACCTGTCTCCACCTCAAACAATAAATAGGTAAAAATCAAACCCTGCTATCCTGATGACAATCTCTCTTCTCTATATACTGTATAGAAATTGCTTCCTCCACTACTGCATATCCTGTCTCTATCTTAATCATTTTATGTTTACTACTATGAAAACAAATATCATCCCACTAAGTAAAGGAGGAATCTCCATTTACATTACCATCTTTAGGCCTATAGCCATTTTGTCCCCCCCCCCTCCAAAATATTAGAAAAGTACAGTTTTGTACCTACCATAAATGTAGATGTTCGAGTGCTAATACAACTACAGTAATCACATATGGGTTTCTCTGCCATCAGGCGGTCCCTCGGTCGGCCGAATTCCAAAGTCTTGGCCCGGAGTCGGTTGTTGTCGCTTTCTTTCCTGACGTCAGTGCGACAGGGGTATACAAGACACAGCCAACGCCATTTTCTTCAGTCTTTCTTGCCCCAGATGTCAGGTGCCCCCAAAAGGAAGGCAATACATAAATTATAAACATAATCATGCAATGCAATGTAATCAAAAAACAGTAGTTGCAAGCAAATACACCATAGAAGGATAACCCAGACAGGTTGTATGAAGAGGTGTTAGCCACTAGGCCTTTACCAAGAGGGGAAGGAGGGAGGGAAACCTGTACTGCAGCTGTATTAGCACTCAAACATCTACATTTATAGTAGGTACAAAACTGTACTATGTTCATCGTGCATACAGCTGCAGTAATCACATATGGGTAGAATCCCAAAGCTACGCACAGAGTGGTAGGCACTAGGTTGAAATGGGAGGAGCCAGAATGCCCTGCAACACAGCAGTGGCAAAGCCTGCTCTAGATTTGGAGTATAAAGGCAGGTGGTAGTGTTTTGTGAAGGTATGCACAGAACTCCAAGTGGCTGCCTCCAAAATATCTTTGGTAGGGACTCCTCTGAGGAAAGCTGTAGAGGTAGCTGTGGCCCTTGTGGAGTGGGATCTGATGCCTGTAGGAACAGGTTTGCCATGGAAGGAGTAACAAAACCGTATGCAGTGGCCTATCCATTTTGAAATAGTCTGTTTGGAAATTGGCTTCCCTTGAGCTCCTGCAGCATAGGACACAAAGAGTTGTTCTGATTTCCTGAAAGGCTTTGTTCTGTCCAAATAGTAACGTAGCTGTCTATGGATGTCTAAAGAATGTAGCAGCCTTTCCCCTTTGTTTTGAGGATTGGGGTAAAAGGTAGGCAAGTGTATGGCCTGATTTAAAGCTACCCTGGATACTACCTTAGGCATAAATGACGGGTTGGTTCATAGGGAAACCCTGTCCTGATGGAAGATGAGAAAGGGCTGCACAGCCATGAGGGCTTGCAGTTCCGAAACCCTACGAGCTGAGGTAATGGCCAGAAGGAAAGCTGTTTTCCAGGACAAATATTGCAAATGTGCTGAGGCAGGTGGTTCAAAGGGAGGCAATGTTAATTTTTCTAGAATGTAATTAAGATCCCAGGCTGGTATTGGTTGTTTCCTTGGAGGTCTTATATTCTTAGCCCCTCTGAGGAACTGTCTTAAAAGTGGGTGAGAGAATAAGGGTGGATCAGTGTTGTATTCTGCAGAAATGGCTGAGGCATGAATTTTGATGGAGGAAAATGAAAGTCCACTGTTCAACAGCTCAGCTAGATACTGCAATATCGGAGATAAATTCAGTTTTCTAGGATCCTGGCCTTTTTTCTTATTCCAAGCGCAAAACCGTTTCCACTTAGCGGAGTAAGCTTTTCTAGTAGATGGCCTTCTGGCCTCCAAAATGACTTCCTGCACCTCTTTTGGAGAGTAGGATCTGTTGCGGTGTTAAGGAATTTTCCATGCAGCTAGATTGAGTGTTTTCAGCTGACTGTGAAGAGTTTTGTAGCTGTGCTGAGTCAATAGAAGAGGCATTAGAGGTAGGGTCCAGGGAGGAGTACGTGTTAGGCTCCTCAGTAGTGGGTACCAGTGTTGTCTTGGCCAGTCTGGTGCAATCAGTATCATCTTCGGTCTGTCTGCTCTTGCTTTCAAGAGCACTTTGGGCAGAAGAGGCAAAGGTGGAAAGGCGTAAACTGTCCGTGCTGCCCAACTGAAAGAAAGGGCGTCCACTCTCCAGGCCTTTGGATGGAAGGTCCTTGAGCAGAACTTTGTCAATTGACGATTCCTGTGGGAGGCAATGAGATCTAAGTCTGGCCTTCCCCACGCTTGGACTATCTTTGAAAACACTTGAGGATGCAACTTCCATTCGTGTGGGTCTGTCATATTTCTGCTTAGATTGTCTGCCAGCGTGTTTTCCAATCCTGGCAGGTACTGTGCTTGAAGTTCGATTTGCCATTCCAGAGCCAGGTTCCAAAGTGACATGGCTAGCCTGCACAGGGGGTATGAATGTGTTCCTCTTTGTTTGTTTATGTACCACATTACTGTGGTGTTGTCTGTTCTTAATAATTGTCCTGGATGTAGGAGGTCCTTGAAAGCTGTAATTGCATTTATCACTGCTAGCATTTCCTTTTGATTGATGTGAAGGTGCTTTTCCTTTTGGGACCATTTGCCCTGAATGCACCTGTCTGTCATGTGTGCCCCCCAGGCGTAGTCTGAGGCGTCTGTTGTGATGACTCGATTTGCTTGAGGCTTGCAGAATGGTAGACCTGTGTTTGTTTGACATGCTTGGGCCCACCATAGAAATTCCTTTTGCAAACATGGAATTATTGGTATTATTGTTTCCAAACTGTGGCTGTGTTGAGACCATAGGTTTTTTAGTTACCATTGAAGTTTCCTCATATGCAACTTTGCACATGGGATTAGAAGAATGCAAGATGCCATGAAGCCCAGAGCCTGCAGGAATTTCCTTGCAGTTAGCCTGGTACAATTTGCTAGTATTTTGAAGTACTGAGTTAGTTGCCCTTGTTTTTCTGGCGTAAGATAGGCCATCTGGGTGTTTGTGTCCAAGTTGACACCCAGGAAAGTTATTTTCTGAGATGGTGTTAGCCTGGATTTCTCTTTGTTGACTGTGTATCCCAGAGAATTCAATAACCGTGTTACATAAGCCAGATGTTCCAGAAGTATGTGCTTGCTGTCCGCTTGGATCAGGCAATCGTCCAAATAAGGGTAAATTTGTATCCCTTGAAGTCTGCAGTAGGCAATTACTGATGCCAGGCATTTCGTGAATACTCTGGGCGCAGTAGATAAGCCAAAGGGCAATGCAAAGAACTGATAGTGGATTGAACCTGCAAGAAATCTGAGGTATCTTCTGCAGCTTTGTCTGAGTGGGACATGCAGGTATGCCTCCTTGAGGTCCAATGTTACCAGCCAAAACTCCTTGCCCAGCATGGGAAGAAGTTGCTATAAGGTGAGCATCTTGAATTTTGGTACGAGTAGAAATGTGTTTAGGATGGATAAGTCCAAAATGGGCCTCCAACCGGTTCCCTTCCTTGGTACCAGGAATAGTCTGGAATAAAAGCCTTGACCTTCCTCGTGAGTAGGTACCTCTTGAATAGCTTTCATGTCCATGAGCTTTGAAATTTGTATTTGAGCCTCTGCCCTTTGATTGTGTGGCAGGTTCGGCATGCCTCTCATTTTTGGAAGAGAGTGAAAATGAAATCTGTAGCCTCTGTTTATAATGCCCAGGATCCATTTGTCTGTTGTGATAATATGCCAATTTCTTGTAAATAATGCCAGTTTTCCTCCCAAGGGTGCTGCCAGCTGAGACTTGCTTGGCATGAAAAGGGGGAAGTCATTGGGTTTGTTTCCTGTATTGTTGTGCACTGTCTTCGCCACCTCTTGGTGGTGGAGTTTGCCATTGCCTGCCTCTATATGATCCTTGAGATTGTCCTCTGCCCCTTGTGCGTCTTTATCTACCTCTTTGGGCCTTGTCCGTAGCTGGAAAGGACCAGTTTTTTGAAGGCCAATTTCTGCTAAAACGTGGTGGTTGAACCTGTAGAAAAGCCTTGACAGTTTGCATAGATTTAGCTTTTTCTTCCATTTTCCGTAGTATCTCCTCAGCATTAGTACCAAATAATACATCCTTTTGTAAAGGAGCATCTAGAAGTTTAGCTTTAACATGATCAGGCAAGGTTTGTTCCCTAAGCCAGGCATGCCTACGAATTACTGATCCTGTAACAGCAGCTCTACTTGAGGCCTCTAGAGCATCATAGCCACATTGTAAGGTGTGTTTACCCACTTGTTCTGCACTATGCATCATATCCTGCAACTCCTTCAAATCTGGTTGTTCAGGTTGTGACATTTTATTCCTTAATTGTGATAACAGAAAAGTACAGTTTTGTACCTACCATAAATGTAGATGTTCGAAGATCCACATTGCTGCAGTCCTTACATATGGGTAGTCCGCTGTCCTCGGTCGGCCCGAATACCAAAGTATTAGGCTGACGTCGGTCATGGGCGCCTAGATCTGACATCAGAGCATCAGGGTATAAAAGCGCATGACCGACGTCATATCCTCAGTCTTTTCTTGCCCCAGATGTCAGACGGCCCTAAAAAGAAAGGCCACCGCCAAAAATAGAATACTTCCCAAAAGGCATGTACAAATGACAGCTACCACCCAAACCATACAATTATTCCAAACTACAGAGGGGAAGGAGGGAGGGTAAATTGGACTGCAGCAATGTGGATCTTCGAACATCTACATTTATGGTAGGTACAAAAAGTACAGTTTTGTACCTACCATAAATGTAGATGTCCGAACAGGATAGCATCTGCAGTCCTTACAAATGGGTTGTCCTGTCGTCAGGCAGCCCTTCGGTCGGCCGGATTCCAAAGTCTGGGTCTGGCCTCGGCTGGTGTCGCACTTCACCCGACGTCATCTCTGCTGGTCTTCGGGTATAAAGGCATCAGCCGACGCCATTTTCCTCAGTGTTTCTTGCCGCGTGGCGCCAAGCAGAAGCTGTTCGCAAGTGCCGGTCGGTCAGATCCAGAGATTACTACTACCGAATACTACTTGAAGACTTCTAAAAGCTAAGTACCCGTTGGGGACTCTTTCTTGCCTCAGCCGATGTCAGAAAAAGTGAATAACTGTTTAACTTGTGGGAAACAAATACCTCATAAAGATTTCCACTCTTACTGCTTACCTTGTTTAGGCCCAGACCACGACGTAGCAGCTTGTTTAGCCTGTGCTTCCTTCAACCGACGAACGCTTAGGCGTCGGTCGGAGTTTGCTGAACAGTTTTTCGGCTCAGATTTTGCGTACATTATGCCTTCGGATCCTCCGACTTCTCAAATTGTTAAAAACAAGAAAGGACCGACACTCGCGGTCCGCGGTTTCGGCCGAAACCACGGCTAAGCAAACCACGAGTGTCTCGGTTTCGGCCGAAACCGAGCAAACGGGTCAATCTACAGCCGAATCCATGACTACTACCGAGGCCCCTTCTACCCTAGTTGAATCGGCCTCTGAAGTTTTGCCTACTAATGTGGTTTCTCCAGAATTATTGGACACCGTACCTTTGGATGTCTCTACCCCAGCACGTGGTGCTGCTAGGCCTCCTGCAGCCATGTCTATAAAGGCCTTTGCCAGGGCTAAAGCAGCCAAAACTGCTAAGTCTGTGCCTGTTAAGTCCCCCTCTCACAGGCCCAGTTCCAGTTCCCAAATGCTTACTCTGTCAGAGGATCTCATCTCTTTAATAAGGGGATCCCAATCTCACCCAGACAGGGCCTCTCAACCTCCAGAAAAGAGACCTAGAGCAGACCCCCCTGAGCCAGTGTCCTCAGATGACTCTTCTGATGATACAGACAATACAGACCATCCAGAGGCTCCTTTTTCTACTTATGAAGATTCCGATGCTGAAGAATCTATTCCTTCTGCCTCTCCACCAGAGGAATTTTCCTTTGGGGAAACCTTACATGCCATGAGAGAGCAATTCCAATGGCAGGGACAAGATTTCTCAGATTCAAGAAAAAGGCTTAGGACATTTTTACACTTACCGCAACATAGGCCCTTAGCTATACCTCCAGTTCTTCCTGTTGTGGATGATGCATTTAATGATGTTTGCACTGCTCCTGATACTTTACCTCCAGCCCTGCCAAGCCCGATAGGTTTTACAGGGTACGGACACTCATCACCACTTATACAAGGCTCCTTTTGCAGATCCTGAGACTATCTCCCAGGGGCCTAAGGCAGTAGCCGACCTCAGCGAAAAACCCTCTCCCTTCTGAAAGGGAATCCAGGTCCTTAGAGAGATGGGGTAAAAGTATACACCTCTGCTACTCTCTCAGCTAGAGCTTTGAACTGTCAGTTTCATATGATCCAATACCAAGAGTTTATGCTTGATCAGTTAACTAAGAAACTGTCCTCTGATGATTCCTTAGATAAGAAATATGTTCTAGAAATGGTGAATAACATTCAGCAGGTTAGTAACCATTCTTTAAAATGTGGCTATGATGCACTGGAGGCTTCATTTAGATCAGCCATGACTGGCACAGTTATAAGAAGGCATGCATGGTTGAAAGAACAGGTCTTGCGGATCATGTTAAAGCAAAGCTATTAGATGCTCCTATGGATAAGGTCAGTCTATTTGGTTCTCCTGCCCAACAAGTAATGAAGAAAATGGAAGAGAAGGCAAAATCTGTACAAACAGTTAAAGATTTCCTACAGGTTCAGCCCCAAGGTTTAGCAGGAACTGGCCTTCCAAAAATTGGTCCTTTCCAGACTCCTCTAAAACTCAGAGAGGCAGGAATAGGCGTACCAGAGGCAGAAATCAACCCAGAGGAGGTGCCTACAGGGGCGCCAGTGGCAAGGCAATAACCAGCGAGGCACAGATACAACCACTACCACTGCAACAGGACAATCACAGTGACTTGGCTCTCACACGCCTACCAGGGAACAAATATCAGCACCCTTAGGCGGAAAGTTAGCCTTATTTTCAAAAACTGGCACTATATCACAAGAGACAAGTGGATTTTGCAAACTATAGACCAAGGCTACAGGTTTCATTTCCACACCTTACCAGTAAAAAGAGTAATGCCAAACCTACCACCAAATCAAAAGACAGAAGCTCTAAAACAAATAGCTCAACTAACAAAGATGAGAGCTGTGGAAAGGGTACCACCTACAGAACAGGGCAAGGGATTTTACTCCAGACTCTTCCTAGTACCAAGAAAAGAGAAAAGTTGGAGACCTATTCTCGACCTGTCCGCCTTAAACACATTCATCATTGTTCCAAAATTCAAAATGCTGACCCTACAGCAACTTCTTCACATGCTGGGCAAGGAGTTTTGGCTGGTAACTCTAGATCTCAAGGAGGCATACCTGCACGTCCCCATACGACCAAATTGCAGGCCCAACGACAGCACAACTGCTCTCCTACCTTTCTTGAACACTGCCATTAATGCCACAGATAATATTAGTCTCTTCTCTCCTGTTAGACCTTTCCAAGGCCTTTGACAGTCTCCCATTCCAAACTAATCAAAAATGGAGCCAAGTCTGTATACTCAAGTGGCTTTCCAGTTACCTGTCTGGGGGAGAGTAAAATGGCTGCTTGCTTTCCTTTCATTTCTGCCTACACAGATGTCCCACAAGCCTCTATCCTTTGCCCTGTACTTTTTAACCCATTTATTAATGATCTCCATACATCCTCAACATTTAATACAGTGTTCAGTTGACTCCACTGTCATTTGCATAGCCGATAGCCTACCTAAACTTCAAACCATTACTCAAAACTACCCTATGCCTCTCCCATCCTTACCAACATAAATAAAATGCCCTTAGATCACAGCTGGAGTCTTGCTACAATAAAATAGCAAACTTTGTAACTAACCTACCTATACCTTACACCAGTGCTCTGCTCTAAAATCACTACACTGGGTAGAACTAGCTAACCTGCTGCTGTTTAATCTACTTCTTCTTGGTCATATGATTCATAGACTCTCTTCCTGCCAAATCATTCCCAGAGTTCTTTTGATAAACAACTTGATTAACAGCCTATAAGCACAATAAAACCACTTGACACCATCTATAATTCTAGAGCTAAAATTTGGCACAAAATACCTTTGGATGTCAGCTTGCACTCCAGCACCAACAATCCCCGAGAGATCTCCTTTACAAATCCTGGCTCTGTACATGTAATATACCAGGATGATACAACTCTGTTATACTTATTTTTCTTTCCTTGATCATCTTCCCCTATAAATGTGCTACATTATACTATATTAACTTCTATTTTCTATTCTTTCCCACATTTTATTACTATTAAATATTACACAAACTTCTCTGTTCTTTCATATTTTATTTCTCCCTCTTTTTTGACCTCTTACCTCAACTCGTATTTACTTTTTTCTTCTCCCTTGATATCCTTCACTACTGTATTTCCTCAAAGTGTTGTACATACTTTATCTAGCTATTTAAGCAATAACCCACTCCTGGGTGTGGGTAATGCTGGATTTACCCACGGTTGGTGTGGTTTGGTCATGTGGGCGAACCTAGAGTGGCCAAATAAAGACAACAGTGGGTAAATCCAGCATTACCCACACCCAGAAGTGGGTTATTGCTATTATACAATAACATTACTTAAGAAAAAAACCTTACTTTTCTTAAATAATGGCATTGTACAATGTCTCCTTGCTGCCCTTCTGCAGCTGTCTGGTATTCTGCGGCAGTTCTGACATACTAGAGTGGCCAAATAAAGACAACAGTGGGTAAATCCAGCATTACCCACACCCAGAAGTGGGTTATTGCTATTATACAATAACATTACTTAAGAAAAAAACCTTACTTTTCTTAAATAATGGCATTGTACAATGTCTCCTTGCTGCCCTTCTGCAGCTGTCTGGTATTCTCCTATGGGTAGTTCGAATA
>NC_056728.1:1350731244-1350781244 GCF_019279795.1 Protopterus annectens
AGATTCTAAACAAAAATACACGAGCAAGTATCCAACCCGGCAGAGGGCTGCCTCCCAAACATCTCAGATGCTCAGGTGAAGGCTGCCCTCTCCAAAGCAAAAAACACTGCTTCCATGGGACCAGATGGCGTCCCAGGTTGTGTCCTACATGAACTACAAGAGGAACTAATCCCTTAAATAAAACAGCTATACAATCTCAGCCTCACTACAGGATATGTGCCACAGAATGGCGTACAGCAACAGTGGTCCCACTCCACAAAGGTGGAGCCTCTACGGACCCTGGAAACTATCGCCCCATAAGCCTGACTAGCTTAGTCTGCAAGGCTATGGAGAGGATCATCATGGAGCTCATAAACAAAGACATTGGGGACCTACAGACACTAGATCCTACCCAGTTCGGCTTTGTCAAGGGCAGATCCTGCCTTTTGAACCTGGTTGACTTCTTTGAAACAGTCACCAAAGTCATAGATGAAGGGAAGGTAGTCCACACAGCCTATCTGGACCTTGCAAAGGCATTTGACACAATACCCCACTCGGGCATCATAGATATAAACCCCTATGTCACAAGATGGGTCGCAAACTGGCTCAAAGACAAAACCCACAGAGTGAGAGTTGCTGGAGCCATGTCAGACTCGAAACCGGTCACAAGTGGCATCCCACAGGGTTCTGTCCTGGGACCACTATTGTTCGGTATATACTTTTCCGAGGTACACGCAAACGTGGGAGGACTATGGATCACCAAGTTCGCAGACGACTGCAAACTGGGCGCCATAATCCACTCTCCAGCTGACACAAACATCCTTCAAAAAGGTCTCACAGAGACAGATAACTGGTGCCAGCGCCATGGTTTAAAGCTAAATGCCAAAAATATATAGTCATACCCTTTGGCAAAAATAATGTGCCCACAAATTACCACATAGGCGGAAACCCATTAAGTACAGAGAAAGTTATTAGGGACTTGGGGACGCAAGTTGATAGCAATCTCTCCTTTGAAAACCACATTGCCAAAGTGGTTAGAAAGACCTTCTACATAGCCCACCTCATCAAGAAGGGTTTCACATCTAGATCAAGAGAGGTAATCGTGCCCCTTTATTCATCCCTCATCAGGCCCATCATAGAATACAATGCCCCTTTTGGGATGTACCTTACCCGACACCTGCAGCAATTAGCAAGACCCCAAAAGTATCTCACCAAGAGGATCAAGGGTCTCAAACAGATGCCATATGCTGCTCGGTTAAAAAAACTCCAGCTCTACTCAGTTGCATACCGCCTACTTCGAGGCGATCTATGCCTGACATACTTCGAGGCGATCTATGCCTGACATACAAAGCTATGTCAAATCCAGAATTAATGGACATGCTCCACCTCAGTAAATCTAAATCCCTTAGAGCCACACGCTCGAGGGACTTGAACCTCAGCACAGAAATAAATAGAACTTGCTGGAGGGACAGGTTCATAACCCAGAGGCTCCCTTCGCTCTGGAATAGAATTCCAGTTCATGTGAGGCAGAGCACCTCACTGAATCTCTTCAAGAAGAATCTCGATAAGTGGATGGGGGATCGTAGGTTTGTCCCAGGGATTACTCCCGTGTCACTATTAGACAGAGGCACAGTAAACTAAACCTTAAAAGGGCACAGTATACTCAAATCAAGGGGTGGCGTAAGCCATACAGAATCGGGCTAGGCTTATAATTGCCCCAGGGCAGATAGGCTCATAGGTTCATACTAGGCTAAGAGCCACACGATACCACCTTGGGTATGAAGGAGGGACTGATCCTGAGGGATACCCTGTCCGCATGAAAGATGATGAAATGCTCCACTGCCATAAGGACCTGTAATTCAGATACCCTTCTTGCTGAAGTGATTGCCAAAAGAAAAGCTGTTTTCCAAGAAAGGAATTTTAACTCTGCACTTGCAGCTAGGGTTGCCACCTTTTAACAAGGCCAAAAGTGGGGCATGGGGGTGTGGCCAATAGGATAGGGGTGTGGTCAATATGACACTGGCCACACCCCCAGCACGACATCACCAGAGGTGTTAAAGGAGATGCATTATTACAGTTAAGGATAACATTGTGACATTACAGCATACTGAAAACTCAAACCATTTAAAAGTGAACTATTACTGCAAAAACACACATTACTCAGTTGTAACAGTAAATAAACTTTAAAGGAATAAAAAACACACTACTCATTAAACAAACACTTGTTTATTTAAAAAGTTTAAAAAATTCATAAACCAACCATGACTATTCAGAAAGAAAACTTAAAAAAAATCTACATACCACATACAAGCCAAATATAAAATTAAGACTTTTTATTATCAATTAAAGCTAAAGCAAAGAAAAAACACAAAACTACATAGTGCACCCTAGTACTACATACTGCACACTAGCAAATTAACGCAAAACAAAGAACACAAAATTACAAACTGCACCCTAGTACTTTATACTGCACACTAGTACACTAAATCACTTTTTTTAAAAAGTGTATTTTGAATTTGATTTTATGGCTTGAAGAAGGGCCCGATTTGAAATAATATTTGAGTAAAAGTCACATTTCATCTGGTAATTTACAGTCATCATTAGTTGAGCTTTTAACAAGTCCACACTACATCAGTTTCGCACATCTGTCCATTTACCTTTCACCAAAGAAAAAAAAACTTTCTGCAAATGCATTTGAGGTCGGTATAGATAAAACCCTAGCAATTACCGGATATAGTGTAGTCAGTTCAGGGCCTTCTTTGAAAAGCTTCAGCCACTTCTCTCCTGGGGTCAAGCTTGTGTTACACAACTGTTCCAGAAAGGGCCTAATTGCCAAGTAGTCCCAAAAAAGATAATCTTCATCTACATCCTGCAGACTGAGGGCAGTGGTCACATTAAGTAAGTCACTGAAAGCAAAGGGCTCATTTAGAGATAATTTAGATAGTGTAAACAAGTAGTTGCTTTCAGTATAATCAAACCACTGTTCAGGTATTTCACTGCTGTCTCCAAGAACACAATGAAGTCTCTTTTCAGTTTGTTAGCAGAAGTGCTATCTAATGTGTTCCTAAGTGCCCTAAGTTTCCCCTCCAAAGAAAGCACCTTCAACTCTTGCCTGCAGTTTTTGCTTCAGAGAGATCATTACACAAAAAGTTTCCATGGCAGTAAGTGCTGATTTTTCTAATGTACTTCTATGTTTGTTAAAAATCAACAAGAACAGCAGAGAGAGAGAAAGTGCAAATAGTACTGGGGCAGCATAGGCAATTCATTATCACCATGTTCATTAGCTGAAAAGTGCCATATCTGCCGGGGGGGGGGGTCTCCTCTTCTCCCTGGGAGAGGAAATAGGACTGGAGCACTGAGATTTTTCACTACTCTTTCAATGGCTGGGAGTAGTGACAGCCACCTTGTTGGCAAATGTCTTAGACTCTCAAAAATTCCAGGCCACAAAACTCAAAGAAGTCTTTCAAGTCACTGGTCCTTGTGGCAGAACCTGAGAAGCGGCTGAAAAGTTTCATTACAAATACTTCAACGTCATATGGTAGTTGTGCTGCAGCTTTTTTGGCTGCATTGTGAATGATGTGGGCAACACAGTTAGCCTTCTGGAGTGATGGACACTTCTTTAATCTGGTATACACACCAGATTTCTTCCCATAGTTCACACTGGCATTATGAGCCCCACAAGCTGAAATGCTGTTCCAGGGCAAGGAGTGCCTTTCCATAATGTTGGAAATTTGCTGTGAAATAGCCTGTGCAGATTCATCAGGGTCTTCATAGAAGTCCAAAAGGCCATTCACCACCCCTTCTTCTTTAGAAAAAGACCTCACAACAAGTGGAAATAATTTTATGTTCTCCTTGTTGGAAGCATCTGATGAAATTGCAAATGAAGTGCCTGGTTTTTGAAGTTCATGCAGGAGGCATTCCAAGGAGTGCAGCCCCAAAACATTTTCAACTATGGCTTCAGCCTTGGTTCTTCCACAAGAGTCACTGTACAACCGGCTGGCCAACTTTACTGCACAGTCCAAGCTGTTATAGGAAATATTGTGCTAAACAGCATGGAACACCTCAGAGGCTTCTGCTGCAATGATCCTAAGTTCTGGTCCCTCAAGGTTTGCGTTCCTTGACCACTTTGTCATCAGGTGAGTGGATTTGGCTTGAAGAATAGCAGTCTTATGTTGTTCAGTTGCCTCATGTCGTGCGACATAGTTTCTTCCACCGTGGGTCACTAGAAATTCTCTCTTGCAGTACCTGCAGAACGCTATGACATCACTGCATCTCTCGATCCAGTCGAATTCTGTTTTTCAAATATCCTGCCACTTGCACATTCTCTTGCTGCTGGTTGACTGTGATGAAGCTGCTGCTCTCTTCATGCTTGAATCTGTACTTACCTGATATGCAACATATTTACCAAGACTGTGTTAGTAGGGTGCAGTAACATACTGCTGCCTGATATGCAACATATTTACCAAAACTGTTAGTAGTGTGCAATAACATACTGCTGCACAGCACAAATGAACTGGCACAAAAAACATTGGCACACGAAAGAACTGGCTCGACAGTGACACGCAAAAGAACTGGCTCAACAAACAGTGGCATGCAAAAGAACTGGCTCAAAAAACATTGGCACGCAAAAGAACTGGATCGAAAACATTGGCACACAAAAGAACTGGCTTGAAAAACATTGGTATGCAAAATAACTGGCTTGAAAAACATTGGCACTTGAAAGAACTGGCTTGAAAAACATTGGCACTCAAAAGAAATGGCTCAAAAAACATTGGCATGCAAAAGAACTGAGGAATAGAGCAGAAAAGAATGATTACAAATAGTTTGAAAAAGGTCAAATAGTAAATGAGGTAATGTAAGGGGCATTTTGGCCATTGTAAACTAACACAGCTTGCAGAAAATGAAATGCATTATTTTTACCACCGAACATGCCCACCTCACCCCACCCCTCAAGAAAAAAAGTTAACTACATTCACTGAAGCACAAAAAAACACTAAAATGAATGAGAATGCACAGTGGATACCATAGACCTGATTTAGCTTTTGACCACAGCAGTCAAAAGAAATGTATAACACTAATTTACACAGCGCAATGATCTGTTAATGAACATGCCCAACAGCAGCAATGGTCATAATCAGATTATAATGAAAACAGTACATTGTAAGTTTATTGAAGACACCACTAAAACACAAAATACAAACTTTGCTACTTATAAAAGCAAACTACCCTGCAACAATGACATGGTTTAGCACACTCAAATGCACTGCATTAACTTCTGAGCATGCATCCGCAAAAAAGGAAAAAAGTCCGTAAACATTTTAACTTTTAAAAATACTTTTTGCAAGAGAAGTAAAATAAACTACAATGTACAGCAGACTCCATGGGCTCCTTTTACCTCAAAACATAGCAGTTAAGAGTAATTTACCCAACAAAGCGATGCAATAAACAGGCCCAAGTAAAAGCAGCACACCCATATTCACATTACAAGCAAAGCAGGACATTTTAACCTTATTACAAATGCATAAAAAATTAAATGCACACATTTACAAGTATAAATGAAAATCTTGGAAACAGCTTCAGCTAGTTGGCAACATGTACCTACTAGAATAATAAATACACTATATTAACTGTTAACATTCCCCCTCAAAATGTAGTCTTGTACCACATACACAATGACTTGCAAGAACGAACAGGAAAAAATATCCAAACAGTATATCCTAACTTCTGAAAAACAGCATTAAATTGCACATTTCCACACAAAAAGTGCAAACTATGCTCATTTTCTATCTGCAAACAGAAAATACTCAGAAAAAGCTACGACAATAGAAATACATCACACTAAATTTATATTTCACTGCCCCCCACCAGAAATAAACAACTTCTATACACACAGTTCAGCCTTTTAAATGTAATGCTTCCAAATCATACCCCCAACAACAATTACATATACATACAGGTTTTATACCTTTAAAAACTACTACTCAAAAATCTCAAAATAACCACTGCACAGATTTAAATACTGTGTACTGCACCCCCATCTACCTCTAAACATTAAAAAATTAAACCACAATATATTCCCATTTTAAAACTACTACTGAAAAATCTCAAAATAACCACTGCATAGATTTAAATACTGCATACTACATCTCCATCTACCTCTAAACATTAAATACTTAAATAAAAGCACAATATTCCCATTTTAAATAACTAAAGCCACAAAATACTATGTTATGTACTTACCACCATCACAGTTTTTGCTGGGCTAGCTGGCTTCCTTCCTGCTGGAATAGCTAGATGGCTGGGCTGGCTGGCAGGCTCCCTTGCAGGCTAGCTTCTTTACTGTCTGGCTTCTTTGCTGGCTGGCAGAATTTTCAGATCTTTTTCCCCCCAATTCCCTTCGCAGCTGTAGAGCACTAAAACAAACTGCTCTACAGCTGTGACCTTTATTGGGCTCTTCTAGGTAAATCCCCGCCCCCTCCAATCCCTTCAGCCAATTATTTAAATTACACCACCCGGACCTAGAAGGGAATCCCTCTAACTGCAGGTCCGGGTTGGTGATGTAGCCGCATTGCCGTGGAAAAAAAAAATGAAGTATTTTCGGCTTTTCCACGGCAACAGCAATTTGCGAGCGCGAAGGGGAAAACGGGACTTTTAAAGTCCAACTGTTGGTGAATGCGGGAAGAGAAAGCTCAACCCGTGAGTGTCCCGCTGACAACGGGACGGGTGGCAACCATACTTGCAGCTGGCTCAAAAAGGAGACACAGTGAGTTTTTCCAATACAAAGTTAAGGTCCCAGGTTGGAGTTGGGGCTCTTCTGGGTGGTTTTGGCCCCTCTGAGAAACTGCTTGAGCAGTGGGTGAGAAGAGAGGGATAGTTCTGTGTTGTAATGAGCTGAAATGGCCGAGGCGTGAATTTTGATGGAGGAAAAAGAAATGCCCTTGTGAAGCATCTCCGTTAAGTATTGAAGAATATGAGGTAAATTGGGCGCTGCTGCAGCTATCCCTTGAGTTTGGTTCCAGGCACAGAATCTTTTCCATTTTTCAGCATAAGATTTTCTAGTACTAGGCCTCCTTTCCTCCAAAATGACATCCAACACTTGTTTACTGAGGGATGGTAACGGAGAGATTAGATAAATAGCCAGGCTGTCAGGTTCAGGGTTTGAAGCTGAGGGTGCAGAATCTGACTCCAGCTGTGACAGCAGGGTAGGGGTCTGAGGTAGGTACCATGGAGCCAGCAGTGACACTACGCAAGAGGGGGCACCAGTGTTGGCATGGCCAGTCTGGTGCAATCAGTATCGACCTTCGTTTGTCCTGTTTGATCTTTAGTAGTAATTTGGAGAGGAGAGGCAGAGGGGGAAAAACAAACTGATAGATTTTTCCAGCTGAAAGACAGAGCATCCACTTTCCAAGCTTATTTGTGGGGAGTCCTTGTGCAGAATTTGTCCAATTGGTAGTTCTGGGGGGAGGCAAACAGGTCTATATCTGGCTCCCCCATTTGTTTATCAACATGTTGAAAGCCTTTGGTTCCAGGTTCCACTCTTGTGGGTCCATGAGATTTCTGCTTAGTTTGTCTGCCAGTGTATTTAGTTTTCCTGGCAGGAATTGAGCCTGTAGATGCACTTGGTAGCTCAAGGCTGTGTTCCACATAGCCATGGCTAGTCTGCAGAGGGGTAAGAATGGGTACCCCCCTGTTTGTTTATTGTTTATGAACCACATAACAGTGATGTCAGTCATTACCATTAATTATCCTGGAAGAATGTGGTCCTTGAAGGCTGTCAGAACATTCTGCACAGCTAACATTTCTTTTTAATTGATATGCAGGTGCATTTGACTAGGGTTCCATTTGCCCTGAATGCACTTCCCTGCCAGGTGAGCCCCCCCCATGCACAGTCTGATGCGTCTGCTGTTAGGGTTTGGGCAGCAGGGAGTAGAATGAATGGTAGTCCCTTGTTTTGGCGGCATGCCTCTGCCCGCCAAAGGAATTCTAACCGTAGGCAAGGTATGATAGGAATATTGCTTCTAGATCCTGAGAATGTTGACACCATAGGCTTTTTAAATACCACTGTAGTTTCCTCATATGCAGTCTTGCATACGGAATTAGTAGAATGCACGAGGCAATGAACCCAAAGGCTTGCAGCATTTGCCTTGCAGATAGCAGGGCTTTTGTAGCCACTAGTTTGAAGTATGTTGTCAAATGAATTTGTTTCTCTGGCGTGAAGAAAGCCATCTGGGAAGCTGTGTTCAAGCTTGCTCCCAGGAATATAATTTGTTGACAGGGTACCAGCTGTGATTTCTTTTTGTTTATGGTGTACCCCAGACAAGTTAGCACCTTCTGTACAAATGCCAGATGATTCAAAAGTATGTCCTGGCTTTCTGCCTGAATTAGACAACCGTCCAGGTATGGGTATATTTGAATATTTCTTTGCCTGCAAAATGCAATGACTGGAGTTAGGCACTTTGTGAATACCCTGGGCGCAGTAGACAAGCCAAAGGGCAGCGCAAAGAACTGATAGTGCATGCAGCCTGCTTTGCTTTGAAGCATAGGTATCTTCTGCAAGATTCCCTGATTGGGATGTGCCCTGATTGGGATGTGCAGGTAGGCTTCCTTTAAATCCAGTGTTGCCAACCAGGCATCTTTACCTAGCATAGGAAGCAACTGAGTTAGCATCTTGAATTTTGGAATCACCAAAAAGGAGTTTATGACAGAAAGGTCCAGGATAGAACACCATGAGTTGACTTTTCTGGGTACCAGGAAAAGTCTAGAGTAGAAACCTTGCCGTTTTTCCTCTTCCGGTACAGTTTGAATAGCCTTTATGCTTGAGAGAGTACTTGCATTTGAGCCTTTGCCCGCTGATCTGGGATAGGTCTGGCGAACCGTTTGGGGTTGGTAATGTGTGGAAGTGAAATCTGTATCCTTGGGAAACTACATTTAAAACCGATTTGTCCTGGGTAATGAGTTCTTAGTTTTTTGCCTGCACAGCAATTTACCCCTAAAGGAGCAGTCAGTTGAGAAGTGCTTGGAAGTTTTAAAATTAAGTCATTGAGACAGTTTACCATGGGGGGGGGGGGTCTTACTACTCGGATTTGGAAGTGGGAGCCCCCCACTGCTTAGTCCTGTGTGTACCCTGGGGCTGAAGCCTGGGTGTTCTGCTGGTTCTGGGTTTGGACGGAGAAGGCCTGTTAGAGGCAGGAAAGGACCAATTCTTAGAGGGCCAATGCCTACTAAATCTTGGAGGCTGTGCTTGTAATAACAGTTTGCATAGATTTAAGCTTTTTCCTCCATCTTTTTAAGTACTACTTCTGCTTTGTTGCCAAACAGGCAGTCCTGGTTTAAGGGAGCATCCAGCAATTTAGCTTTAACATGATCTGGCAAGGATTGCTCCTTAAGCCAAGCATGCCTTCTAAGTACAGACCCAGTGACAGCAGCCCTGCAAGATGCCTCTAGTGAATCAAAACCACATTGCAAAGTATGTTTTCCAACCTGTTCAGCAGAATGTATTAAATCCTGTAAATCCTTATTTTCAGCACAATCAGGAATCAACATCATTTTCTGTTTAAGCAATCCAATAATATGCTGCTGATACTTTAACATATGAAACTGGCAATTTAAGACCCTAATAGCCAAGGTTGCAGAAGTGTATACCTTCTTACCCCATCTGTCCAGTGCCCTGGAGTCTCTATCAGAGGGGGTAGGATTTTTGGTAGTAGTAGCATTAATGCCCTTGGGTCCCTGTGAAATGGTCTCATGATCCGCAGTAGGATTTTTAAAAAGGAACTTGAGAGTCAGGAACCCTGTAATATCTATAAGGTTTTCTGAGAGCAGGAGGTAAAGAATCAGGGGCCAAGCTAGATTCCGAAAAGGCATAATCAACCATGTCTAGTACAGGATGGATAGCTAAAGGCCTGTGCTGGGGCAGGAGTACGAAATCCCTAAGCCTCTTTTTAGAATAAAGAGTAATCCTGGTTTTCCCAATGAAAATGCTCCCTAAGAGTATGCAAGGTTTCACCAAAAGATAAATCCTCTGGGGGGGGGGGCACAGAGGGAACGTAGTCCTCTGCATCAGAATCCTCATAAGTAGATAAGGGTAAATCCTGGTCATCAGAGGAAACAGAAATTTCAGAATCCTGGTCAGAAGTATCATAAGCAAATTCAGTCCTAGGTCTCTTGGAGGGGGAAGGTTGGCTTCCCCTGATTAAAGTAATAAGGTCTTCAGCCATTCTTATTTGTTTTTTAGGCATAGAGATCTGACTATGCGGTCTGGGCGTCGGTTTTCTAGGCATGGTTCGAGTTTTAGGCCTTGAAGAAGAAGATGGCGTTGGTTTAATATGCAAGTCAGTAGGCCTGAATACACCCTCAGAAGCCGGTTCCTGCAAAGCAGCTCTGGATCCATCCAAGGTAGAGACATCCGCAGGTTCCACAGTTGAATCATCTAGTGACATACTGGACTCCGAATGGGTCACGGTAGAGGCCTGCAAATCTGAAGTAGCGGGTATCAGGGACTACAAAAGTGCCTCACTGTGTACCGGCGAACTGGCGACTGGCTTAGGAGAAGCGTCGTTGGCAGCTTTGGACTTAGGCGGCCTGTCTCTGTCTTTATCTTTGCATTTTTTCAGAATGTCGGAAGTTGGTTGGCTTACCAAAGACATATCTGGATAATTGTACAGAGTAACAAAATATTTAGAAGCGAAAATATACCGATGACTAATAGTTCGTTGCTTAAATAAGGCACAAAACCAACAGAGAGGTATGTTGTGGTCAAGGCATAGGCAAGGAATACAGTACAAATGAAAATCTTTATGAGGTATTTGCTTTTCACAAGAAATACAGTTATTGACTGACATCGGCTTAGAGCAAGAAAAATTTTCCCCAATGGGGTACTTAGCTTTAGTCGAAGACTTCGGTTCTGAATCTCGAAAACGAAAATTTCAGAAGTCGGCTGACCAGCACTTGTGAACTGCTTCTGCTTTGGGCACCGCACGGCAAGAAAGACTGATGTAATGGCATCGGCTGCATGCTTTATACCCCTGACTACTTGATGCCACGGAAGATGAGACAGCAACCGACGCAGGACCCAAGACTTTGATAATCAGGCCGACTGAGGGCTACTGCAAGTAGATAACCCAAATATGATGACTGCAACAGTGAAACACGAAGAACATCTATCTTGTCTGTATTCAGTTTCAACTGATGTGCCTTCATGAAATGAGGAATGGAATGCAAAACTGAAGTCCCTGATGGGATGCTGCTGTTTGCAATGCCACATCTATAGACAGCAGCTTTGATTTGTACCTTCCAATCAATTAATATAGCTCCTCACCAGTAAGAAGAGCAGTGGGCTCAGAGATGAACCCTGATGTGCACCTGCGCCCATTGTGAACACCTCAGAGAATCTGAGAACCGTTCGTACTTGTGTCACTCGATCATTGTACATAGCCTGCACAAACTCTACCAATGCTTCCGAAGTTCAAACCATCACAGGACTACCCAAATAAGCTTTCTTGAGATCTTGTCACATGCTTTCAACAAGTCTAGGAATACCCAGCTTGACACCCTCCTCGCCTCCAGCTTCTTCTCTACTACCCGTCTCAATGCACACATCTGGTCAGTTGGGCTGCATACTAATCCGAACCTGAATCTCTCAACCTCCACCTTACTTTCCACTACTTTTTGTGTATTCATTTATCACTCTCGCCAGCACTTTCATGTAGTGTGGCAGGAGTCTGATACCTCTGTACTACCAAAGTTGTGAATGGTCCCTTTGCTCTTGTACAATGGCACTAGAATGCTTATTCTCCATTCATGTCGGATACATTTTCCTGTCCAAAGTATTAAGTGTACCCTCAGGATCCATTTCTCCCCTAACTCACCCAACACGATGATCACATCTGAACTGAATTCACTGGAGCCTGATGCTTTCCCAGACTTCATTTTCCTTACTTCTTCTAGGGTGGGTCCTTTCTGACTCTTCTATAGTAGGTGGTGTATAGGGTAGTTTAACTTCTGCAAGGTTGTCTTCATTCAGAAACTGCTGGAAGTACTCCTTCCATCAGCCTCAGATTTCCTGTTGATGGGTAGGCAAATTGCTGCAGACATCTCTTATGAATGTCTTGCAACCTGATGGAGCTTCTTTGTGCCATTTGCAGTCTCACTTTTGATACGCTGGTAGAGTGCCTTTGAGGATTTCTTTGCTATTGTGACTGATCTCTTGCTCACCAACCAGTATTCTTTGTTAGCCTGATCCATCTTTTCTACATCCCACTTTTTCTGCACACCTTCTTTCCTTTGACAGCTTCCCAGACTTCTGCATTCCACCACCAGCTTTTTTTTTTTTTTTTTTTTTTTTTTTTTTTTTTATGTACCTTATTTCCATATGGGATCAACCACATATGTGTTCTATAGTCAAATTTTGGGCTTTCAATCTCAAAACAGGCATGAGTGAAACACTATCATTTATACCTGGAGGAACAATGGCATTAGTTTGTAATTGCCATATATAATTTTTAAATAAGTGTCACATGATCATGTTAACTATTTAAACAAGGAATGAATGTTTATTGGTAATGGTTCTGAAGAAGTCCCACATTTTTGGGACGAAAGAGCTTGACCCTTACCTTTTTTGTGGCTTTGAATTAATTTTGTGTGAATAAACAATTTTAAAGGTACTCAGACTGGTATTTTTCATAGTATAACCCACTGGAAGACCTTTGTGCGTGTTCCTTGTTATATTAGGGTAATTTTGTGCACACTGTTTTGGTTTACTTGGTGTTTTGTGATGCTGCCATTCTTCTTTGACTCCACCCGTTTCCTCCTCTTCCTGAAGTAAGTGAGGCTTGCACATTTCTTACAATTCTTGCACTTTCACTGCATCAAATTCCAGGTCTTCGGCCTAGTCTGTTGATTTTTTAGCCATCTTTGACCATTGCTTACCAACTATGGTCACTAGTTAGTACTGTGGGGTGACAGTTTTAACAGAGATCTTTCTAATCTCTAATTTTGTCCCAATGCCTTTCATTATAAAAAAAAAAGTCTACCCAAGCTGCATGTTGGCCTCTCTTGTATGTGAACTTGTGACAGTCTCTCATGGTGAATCATGCATTGGCTACCATCAAGTCATTTACCAGACAGACGTCTAGAACTGCTGCTTTTTTATTTCTGTTGCACCAGCATCTCAAAAGCGGACCCAGGCAGTCTTCATATCCGCTTCTGTCCATGCAGGCATGAGCATTTAGGCCCCCCATTATCAAAACCAGTCCATTTTTTTTGACCACCACCAAATTAATTTGTCCCTCTAGTAAGTCCTGCAACTACGGCCTGAATGCAAACTTCTTCACTATCACAACCCTACTGTGGGGGCACAGGGTACTATTCGTAATCTCAGCCCATATTTACACTGCAGTATGACTGCCACGAGTCTGTCACCAATTCTGAGGACACACCTCACCATAACTATCACACAATTTCTAGTCTGTCCTTTATACGAGTAGTGGATTCTGGACCCCAAACACAGTGACTTTTACTGCACTTCCATCTTGTCTCTTGGACTACATAGGATGCCAAGTCTTCTGCTTACCATCATATCACCCACTTCCAAGCTGCAGCCCGTCACTAAGCCTATATTTTATGCAGCAATTCTTAGTTCATTTTTGGAAGGTTCATTAGTTTCACATCCAGCTTTCACTTAAGAGTTACCCCCAGTAACACAGGCTGGGAAAAAGACATTAGCAGCCAGTACCATATTGACCAAGGGTTGCTGGGCTTGATAGCAGGTACACACTGGTCAAGGGGCACACAGACACCCCACACACCATTAGTAGTGGTCACTGGTGGAGATGTAGGCTGGGTCCTCAACTCGCTTATCAGCAAATAAGTATGCCCGTTTTCAGGGACATTAGACCATGTAGCCAAATCACCTAGTGTCCATTCTTATGTCACCGAGTGGTTAGCCCCGACATGGCATGCAGTCTGTGATCTACAGTCTCCTATCTACAGGATACTCGGCACCACAGTTTGTGCCTAAAGCAGTTGGTCTATGTGATGGTTCATACTCTGGGCTAGTAATCAAGGAGCCTCAATCCTCACCACAGACAACTAATCTGGTCAACAAAACAAAATAATGCAGTTAACCTGTCATCTCTTTTAAATATAAACATACACTCTGTTAACATGACCATTACAATAAGCTAATTCTTAAATCTCGAACAAAACAAGCAGCAGCAAAAACGGCAAAGATGTACAGGATGCAAACCAAAAATGAAAGAACACCAACACCAAAACAGAACCAGGTCTTTTAGCATAAAACACTAATTGGCTATTCGTCAGAATGACTCCCTCAGAAACGCAACAAATAACCATATAACCACACTAAGTACAATGATCAATAAAACTAGGACCAATCAAGCCCTTCCAGCAATTTACCCTTAAACAACCCATACATTAGCTAAAATAAACTTATTAAAACTGTTAATAATCAAATATAGAAGTGAATGTGAAACATTCTTATTACTTTATGTTTATTTTTCTGTGTTTTAAACACTTTATATTAACAGTGTCGTTTAACCTGGGATACATGCCTCCTTTTGCTCCACTGTACTCTTAAAATCACCACCCTTAATATCCTTGTTGATTAATTCAAGAACAGAGAATCTGAATTTCTTCCAATATGCACAGACAACAGAATGCTTATATAATGCATTGTTAGAATTTTTAATCCTAATGGCATATAGATGCTCCAAAATACGCTTTTGCAAGCATCTAGTGGACATGCCCACATAAAAAGCTGGGCATCCACCACACACAGCCACATAAACAATGTCTTCAGTACTACAGTCTATCCTGGCTGGAACAGTGATATTATGTCAAGATGCTGCAATAAAATGTGAGGACCTACTTGAATGTATCTACATGCCTTACAGCCCATGCACTTGAACATACTAACATTGCCAATGTCCAAATGACGGAGGCCACTGGCCCTAGTTTCCAACATATCCTCAATATTCTGATTTTTCTTGTATACAAAAAGTGGTACATTACCTAGTACCTTGACCATATCACTGTTACCCAGGATGACCTTCCAACTGTCACCAATAATCTTTCGGATTTGATAATTGTCAACACTCATGTCCAAACAAAACCTAGGATTACTCGACACTAATGTTAGAAACGGTTCTCTTAGAAAAACCTTTTCTCAAAATTGGGGGAAATTCAGTATCCCTTCTAGAAACAATCTCACTAGCTGCACAATCCAACAAATACCCAGGATATCCCCTTTCCAGAAATAAACTTCTTATAAATTCTATTTCCTCCAAAAAAGAAGTATCATCCACCGCCATCTGGGAAGCCCGAATGAACTGTCCTCGGGAAAATGTTCTTCCTAATGAAGGTCGGGTGGTTACTTTTAAAATGTACATAACTTTTGCAGAATCTATGAATATTACTAAAAACAGCTTTTGAAAGTACATCCCATTTAAGTACCACATCTAAAAAGGAGACTACCAAACCTGAACCCCCCCCCCCCAAAAGAGTGTAAATTTCAAAAACTGGGTGCTAGTACTGAGGGTTTGAATAAAACCATCCACACAAACCATCTTTTCTTACGATGAAAAACAAGTGGAACACAAACCTTTTGTAAAAGACGACTTTGTCATAAAAATAAACGTGAGGGAGAATCTCAAGATCCCACCATCCAAGCACTAAATGTGTATAGGTGGGCCCCACAGTTGCACCCATAGACACTCGTAATAGCGGTCTATAAAAATTTCCATTAAACATAAAATAGCTGCATTCTAACAGCAAATCTAATAAACACATATGTGTGATAATACTGTGGTTACTCATTACTCAGATGTGTGTGTTTAACCAGAAACCACCTGATCTAGTCCAACCCCCACATCCTGTGGAATACAGGTGAACAGTGAAGCCACATCCACTGTGACCATCACATACTGCTCTACTGAATTGTCCAAACTAGTAAGAAAAATTTTAAACCACTCTCAAAAATTCCAAGAGTCAGCAATTACTGTTTCACATAAGGTTTCAGTATCTGGTCCAAATACAAGGAAATGCAGTCTGTGCAGCTCCCTGAAGCCGAAATGATAGGTCTAAACAGGGGGTTTTGTTGTGCTCTTATGGAGCTTCGGCATTTTAAAAAGCACCCCAATTTAGGGTTCTCTACATACAAAACAATCAAATAATTCCTTCGAAATTTGGCCATCCATTAACAAACCATACAAAATAGCATAAATGTGTCCATAACATTTCAAAAAGTCAAACTTGGCCACTCTTTTGTATTCTGCCTGGTTAGCCAACATCAACTCCAGTGCTATGTTGTAGTCCCCTATATTCATAACAATCCCCCCCCCCATCAGCTTTCATAAACTTTAAATCTTTTTTTACACACCAACTCATTGAGTGCCCGTCTCTCGTTACTCAAATTGTAATAAGCGTGGTAATTTTTACTACTAATTTGGTTTCGGATATCCCCTTCACAGAGGTTTTTCAAACATTTTTAAAGTGTGTGTTAGTGTAGGATTGTACATAGAAGATTCAGACAGTAGTACTTAAAGTAATATCACAAAGAATATATTGCAAATTAAGCTCTTAAAAAAAAAACACCTTACATTCCAACAATGTTTTAGACAAGTTGGCCTTCTACTGGGTTGAAAATTCAAACTTAATTTCAACACATTAACATGTTCACAAGTTAAAACAAAGACAGAGAGATTAAACACCGAAATATGTGCACAATCAAAATTTGTAGTCCCAGTTTTCTCCTGGGCCCACTCCTTCCTCAGCTGCAAGTTTGATAACCTCTGCTCCTGCTTCTGTTTCTCTTGTTCCCTGACTATAAAAAAGGCTTGTTGCCAGAAAAAACAAAACAAAAAAAAAAAAACAGCTGCTAGTCCATCCATTGTTTTGCCCAGTATTTGTTTCCACATGCTCACCTACATCACTAGATGTGTGCACCACAATGTCCGCTTTCCGTTTGCTGTCGTTGGATTGACATCACCCCCTTCCATAAGAACAGAACCAAGGTTGTTAGAATTTAAAGGGGGCATTGCATTAGAATTGTGAAAATCCCTATTGTCTGTTAGAAGATGCATTACCGTTTGAAACACGTCCTTATGCTGACATAGGGTTGCTTTTAGGTTTAGCGCCACTTGGAATGAAGTCAATGAACTCTTTACCCAGTTCGTATACAGCCAAGTCCCTTAAAATCTTTTTAGACTTGAGCTGGGTTACCTGCTTTTCCATGTTATCCACTGTAACAACTGCCGATATTCAATTGACAGTTCTGAACAGCCTTCCATTAGTTGTTTAATATCATAATCCAAGTGAATCAGATCATTTTAAGACCTTCTAATGAACTGGTATTGTTCTTAATGAGCAGTTTCATTAATTCTAAACCAGCATTGTTGAAGAAGCTGACAACTTCTTTAAGGAACGGACTGTCAATAACAACCCAGTTAGGCATCTTGAAAAAACGGAGTCCTTTAGGGACAATCCCCACTTTCACACAACGTTCAAAATACTTATTCTCAATGTGTCAAGCATATCATCGCTTTAAACCCCTCTCAAGCTTATCCAATGCAACCATGCCATTATTTCTACTCATGACATGGTTAGCTTGAAGCAAATCTTCACCAAAGGGGTCAATATTCAGACAACAGTTTGTTCCCTTCAACACCAACATCACAAACAACAGGGGCAGGCTTGTTGTGAGAAGAAAGAACACCAGTGTTAATCTTTACACCAATCTGGTTACCCGCCCATGTACTGGACGTTCTTCCTTCAGGACTCGCTTGTTTTATCCTAGCCACCAAAGCAGTCAAGGATTTCTGCATCTCACCCACAGTAGTCACCAAAGCATCCAACATGTTTTCCTGGTGAGTAGGGGTGGAATGCAAAGTGATATCCAAGTCGTCCTCTTCTGGTGCACATGCCATAAGCAGCTGCAAAAACCAAACCAGGAAAAAAACAACCAGCAGCAAAAATGGCAAAGATGTACAGGAAGCAAACCAAAAATGAAAAAACACCAACATCACCAAAAAAGAACCAGGTCTTTTAGCGACTACTTCGCTACTCGTCAGAACAACTTCCTCAGAAACACAAGAAATAACCATATAACCACACTTTAAATACCAATCAAACCCTTCTAGCAATTTACCCTTAAAGTAAACAACCCATACATTAGTTAAAATATTTTAATCAAATATACAAGTGAATGTGAAACACTCTTATTACTTGATATTTATTTTTCTATTTTTTAAAAAAACACTTTTATATTAACAGTGTCGTTCAACTCATGATACATACAACAGGCAAGCCTGAATTGCCATTCTGCCTCCTGCTGTCTGTGCAAATTGGAAGAAATTCACATTCTCTGTTCTTGAATTAGTCAACAAGGATATTAGGGGTGGTGATTTAAGAGTATATTGGAGCAAAAGGTAAATTGCTGGAAGGGCTTGATTGGTCCTAGTTTTACTGATCATTGTATTTAAAGTTTGGTTATATGGTTATTTCTTGCGTTTCTGAGGAAGTCGTTCTGACAAATAGCGAAGTGTTTTAAGCTAAAAAGACCTGGTTCTTTTTTGGCGTTATTTGTGGCTTTTCGTTTTTAATTTTTAAATCTCAATTATCTTACTGAATAAATTTTATTTATTTAATTTACTATGCTGTTAACTGGGTTGATGGCAGAAAAGGCTATTGTACCGGGTCATTTCCAAGCCAAAAGGCTTGATACAACACTGTAACTGACATAACAAGTGTCAGTATTTAAATAGATATATGCATTATCCATTCTTCATGTAACATCGAAGATAACAGACATAAGCATTCTGGGTACAGCATATATAGCAGAGCTCAAATGGAGGGTTACTGTAATTGAAGTAGTAAGTTAAACATCTTCGACACATTTGCATCTCTTCTTTCAAAAAATACTGAAACCTTGCAAAGCTGTAACACCATTTGGTAGAAAGTTTCTTTGTGTGTGACTTAATGGATCTCTCACATAACACAATAGAAAAGTGGAGTCTAATTTAAGGTAGTTGGACTTGAGTAAGTAAGAAAATGCTTGCTACCGAGGGGACGGGAGTACCTGTCATGAAGCAGTTTTGAAAGTGTGTGTGTGTGGGTGTCTTGCTGCAAAATGGAGCCCCTTTACTCTCTGGATATAGATGTGGTTGCTTTCTATGAAGAGACAGGTTTATGAAGTTATTTTTTTTTTATTTTCAGTGTTCTGAAGTGATGCTGCATGATGCACTAACAGAATGGGTACTTTTGGTAAGAAATTTGCTAACCTAGGGATTAGGACATTAGCTGTAATTGTTCTAAGTGATTCTTATGTCAGTAAACTGGCACATGAGCAAAAAAGCTGCAGACCACTTTTAGTTGTTATGATACAATGAGGGTTTTTGTTATGCTTATAAAAAGGTGGAGAAGGTCCAGCTAGTCCCAAAAATAATTTCTGTTCTATGGTAAAATGGAGAGGGGTCCCTTGAGGCTTCTGCATCTGTAATGATACAATGGTGAGCCTTCTTAACAATCCAAAGACCAAATTAATGGACTTATTGGAACTGACACAGCTTATTAGATTGCTAGCCAGCTCCAAATGGAGGCAAACAATTTTTAATGACAGATGAATTTATGCACATCATCATCTGCATACAAGCCCTTTTTAAGATAAAGAAATGAGACTCTGGTTAACCGACCTTTGTCAATGCTTGAGGAAATTTCTGCAAGTCAGAGGATTTTTGAAGAAAGACATGTTATTTAAATCAGTGAAGATTCTTATTTTTTTGTTTGCAATCCAGTGCATGTTTGCACAGAATATTTTTACCATTTTGCTTATGGCCAGAGGTTTGCCATAAACCTTTAAGCTGAAGCAGCTCCATGGCCTGGAATTTCTGATAGAGGAATTACCATCTAGCAGTCAGTGGTCCATTCTATCCATGAGATATGTTTGTTTTAATCAGGGTTCTTGGCAACTTTTAAAATTGTGATATTAATTTAAGTGTTGTGTTGTTGATGTTATGAAAAAAAGAGAGTGAATCTCCTGGTAGGATCTTTAGCCATTTTTATTCTTTGATAAAAGGGAGGGGGGGGTCCTTGATGACTGTATATGTATGGTGGCAATATACTGCTGAGCCTTTTACATGTTCCAAAAAAGAATGATCATAAAACACAAAAAAAGTTTGCTTTTCTCAGTCTTCTAATTTATATTTCCATCATAAATTAGATCTCCTCCCTTATCAATTCTGCTTTCTATTCAGCTTTTTATGTCAATCAAGACAGTAACCTGGGGTAGGGGGTCCTTTTTCAACCTTTCTATTCCTCTTCCAATCTACATAACTTGCATTCTACCACCCTTCCACTCTAATGCAAACCTGTACCCTTCAAATATTGATACCACCATGTCCATTTAAACAGAAGGCTTTGTCTTGGTTTTCTGCTTGCTATCATTTCTGTGCCTTCCTGAAGTCCAGCCACTATTTGAACAAGATCATTAAATTTCTGGCACTTTCAATTTCCATAATCTAGTTCCCTCTCTTTTTTTAAGTCAATACTGTGAACATGTCTATCAATTCCCTCATGTGACTAGCCATACTATCTTATCCTGTTTAACCCCAACAATAAGGTTGGTGTCGGAAAAATGTCAATGAGATCTTATGAAATGTTTCTAACTCCTCTTGTAAACATGTAACTTATTAGAAAATGTTTCCAACTCCACTTACAGACATGCAACTCATTACGAAGCTGAAAGGGCAAAAATACATGGAATCTTTTTCATCGGTCTCACACCGTCAACATATTTCAGCATCCCTGGGAAAATTTTGTGAAACTTTACTGGGTTATTAAAAATATCTATGCAAGCAATTCCATGCAAAGATAAGATATCAGGACTTCTTTGCATAATTATCTGCGTTATACATTTGAGATCACTCTTCATTCATGAACTACATATAGCAAGCTGCTCCATCCTTCTTACATTTCAACAGCTATGTATTTTTTCAACTCATCAAAAGTCTTATATAATGTAACTAATCTCAATACTTCCTCCTTTGATCTTATCATATAATTGTGAATTATATTGCACATAATGCTTTTTCATTTTTGATTGAATCTTTATTAGGATTTACACCGCAATGCTTAACTTCCGTCATACGGACTTCAAATTTCTCTGCAATGTCAGTCTGTGCACTTGTCTTCATAACATACCACATTTATTGTACTAACTGTGAAAATATTTTCACCCAGAATACGCCTGAGACTGGTCAGTTATGATCATATTACCCTGGAGTACAAATATAAATAATAATAAAAACAAAATACACAATACTTGCAGACCTATTCTCCTGATATGTACTCTTCTATTTCCTCATGCCCACTTCCAGTATTAAAGTCTGAAAATGCAACCCGAGATACCAGGCAGTCTGTATTTGCTCATGTTGTGTTCGCATGGTCTTACTTGCCTTTGTTTATCATTTAGATTTCAGTATCAAGTCTGTGTGGGCTCTAGTCCAATTCCAGTAGGTTTCCTTCCTTTCTATCCACTGGAGATGCTCCATTTGGGTGCATTTCTCAAATCAGTCTATGTTTCACTTTTCCTTTAAATAGAGCTTCGAAACCTGCCTTCACAAAGTCCAACCTGAAGGCCTTCTCTTCCCCAAGGTGTATTCTGCTGGTACATTTCCTGTGGGTCAAAAATCATTCCTTGACCCCATATTCTTCCATATGTCAAATGCTAATTTCTTCTATACAGTTCTTTATTCTTTTCCTGGAAATGACACAGGTACCAGATACTCAACCAGCAGGTCCCAACTCAACCAGCAGGTCCCAATACAACTGTACTAACTGTGGACCCCCTAACCTGACAGTGTTAACTTAGTCCAGGCTACAAGAATGCCACTGTACATTTCTTCAGTTTCAAAAGAAACTCTACCCGAGGAGTAATCAGGAATGCCTGTTCTGCATACAATACTTGTGGCAATGCAAACATTTGCAAATTCTGAACCTTTGGGTCCACACCCAGCACAAATGTCTTCCACTTTGTAAATCTCTCTTCAGATTTCCCTGTTACGGCCAAACACATATTTCAAAGACTTCTATGCCAAATTTGATAGCCAGACCCCCAAATATCCAACTCGATGATTTTTTAAAGTAAAAAGTCCTCCCTCTATTTTGTCTTTGGGAATTAATCACTGCCATCATATGCGGATACATTCTGTATCCTGTTTCATTACCACATGTTTTTAAACCTGTCTCACACATCTCCGGTCTTTTTCCGGGATTGCCAGTTTCAGCAGTTTCATCTGTAAATAGACATTTTAAGCTGCCTTTTCCTCTCCGGTACAAATTCAAGTCTGATCATCTTGCCCATTTTGCCACTGGTTCTTGGTATAATGTGAAGAGCAGTGGGAACAGTATCAGCCTTGCCTTGTTCCTCCAAGTATCTCAAACTCCTTGGACAAACCAGCACCTGCTTTGCTTTAAATCACTTATTTTTACATAGATATCCATGATCATGTCTGCAACTTTCTGTATCTCATCTGCCCTATTAGCCTCAGATGCCTACAGGAGACTATGTCAAAAGCCATTTCTGCATCCATACTGGATTCTTAACAGTTTCCCTGTAGTCTCGGAATCCTGGATCATTAGGACAGCTTTATTATGCTGTCACATGTTCATCCCCCTTCTCCAAACCTATGGTGCACCATTCCTATCAATTCCAACAAAAGAGATGCCATTGACATCATAATTGTTATAAAGACCTTTTAATCTTGACTTGGCACATATATGGGTCCTTAGGAGGATGTCAACAGTTCCAGGACTTCCTTATTTAGGACTGTTATAACTACTTTGTGCCAAAATTTGAAGGGATTTCTGCTAGATAACACAATATTCATTGGTTTAACCCACTTTCGCCTCATTAACAGTTATCGTTCAAGTTTCCAACATTCAACAGGAAGTCCATCCATTTCTGGTGTTTTATTCACTGCCTGAACTCTGCTCTGTTAGTCTTACAGGAGTCGTCAGTTCTCTCGCTTGGCATTCTGTTAACTTTTGAGAATGGAATCTGATGCAGGTAGCTCTACTTGCTGGTTAGCAATTTCCCCAAGTGTAGTGTATTCAGCCCCATGTAAAACTGCCCAAATACCCTTAAGCTCTCTCCACTGGCTGCTTACCATTTAGCCCACTAGCTAATTTCAAATCCAGAAGATTACTCTCTCTGCTTGTTGTTGGTTTAGACTCACCAGAAGTAACCAACTGGATTTAGGAGAATTACCGTAGTACATATCATTAACTGTCAGCCTTTTAAACGTTATCTGTACGCTACACATTCCACCAGTTTTCATCTCATGTTTATACTGCTCCAATTCCTCTCCTATCCAGTTACTTCTTATTTTCTGTAGCTGCCAAATATTCTCCTTTATCTTTCAAAACCTTTTCTAATCCCCTGTTCCTAGGTCAGCAAAGCATCACCTTATTTTAGATACTGCCTTCTTCAAATGTATCCCAAATGCATCCCATTTCTTAGGGTCACATCTCACAATTTTGTCCCTCAGAATTTCTACTCATTTTTATATTTCACAAATGTTCACTGTGATACTGCCAGCCCAGCTATCTGGAATTTTTTAATTATATGTACTTTGTGAATACTGATATAATTTATACAGAACTGCGTGTTATGTACGGAGCTTTAAGAATGTAACCACAGCATACCCTGCTGGAAAATAGATTAACAACTTACAAAACTTCAAGAAAATAAGTTGAAATCAAGTGCTTTACGATGTGCTATAAAAGTTAATGTAGCAAGTCGACAGGATGTCTAGAGCTAAAAGTTTATTTCTATTGTCTTGAAGAAAAGCAATTACTAGGTTTAAAATGTAAACTGTTGTATTGCTTTAGGACTTCCTAGAAGCTGAACATCTGAGAGATGTGCATTTTTCACACACAGATGTTAGTTTCTGGTTTAGCTTGGGAACTAAACTCAGAAGACAAAAAGTGATGTCATCCAAGCTAACCCAGCAGTGATATGTGATACCGATTTACTACGCATTTTGTCTTGGACCTAACAAGAACATCCATTCATCATCATCTGCATTTCTAATAGTAAGTAACCAGAGCACAGTAATTTCTTTTAGATAAAGATTGGGCTATAGTAAAGATTACTTTAGATGTTTTCTGTATTTGAGACTGTCCTGCAATGTTGTTTTACAATACTCCCTGTGATTCTGAACTCTGAAGTAACTGTTATCAGAGTGTTGTCTTGTTCTTTTATTAAATTAAATAATTTTTAAACCCATCTTTCTGGCTATTTGTGTAACATATTTAAGCTCTGAGAGTACCTGCATATGTATTTGGCGACAATGTACAGGCCACTCCTAAATAGCCTTGCAAGTCTTAGTCAAAACTACCATTTGGATTAATAGTAACATTACACAGTAGGATTGGATACCCTTTGTAAGGGCCTCAAAGTAGCTGACAAAGAGCTAGCTGGTGGCAGTGATAACCACATTACAGTCTCAGCAAAAGAGTCATAGCTAGTAAACCTGTGCCAGCCTTCCTCTGGTGTGTGTGCTTGTATATAAATCAAATCTCAAAGTGTGTGTGTGTGTGTGTGTGTGTGTGTGTGTGTGTGTGTGTGTGTGTGTGTGTGTGTGTGTGTGCGCGCATATCAGCTACTTGGGCAGGGACATGAAGCACTGGTTGGACAAAGATGGTGTGGGAGGTCTTAGCTTGGCCACTCGGCTGAGATCTCAACCCTATAGCTGTGCCAGTGGGGAGTCTTACTAGGGATCTGGAGAAAGAGGGAGAAACCAGCCACAGAGAAACCAGCCACAGACCGACTCTGATCTCTGTGTGCTCTTAAGGGAAATTGTACTTTACTGTGTGTGTACCTGTAATCCTCCCATTGTGTACGTCTCTCACTGTTGCCAGTGGTAAGGATTGAGGCTCCTTGATTACTGAGGAAGTGCAGGGGCATCACATTCACAGTGGAGTCATTTGTGATAAAAGTAATGGAAGCAGCCATATTTCTGGGGCATTGGCCTTTTGTAGAAACATTCTCCAAAGGGTTGTGTGTTTTTGAGGGCAAAAGCCAATTCTGTCACAAATCACTTGCACAGTTTTGCTTTATAACCACAAATCCCTCCCTCACATAAGAAGAGGAGGTGTTCTCTGGACCATGCAAGATCTTCAAATAAAACTTGATCTGGTAGTGCATGTTCAGGGTGTGAAAGCCCTACCCTTACTGATCTCTGCCATTGGAATGGAAACTGGGTGACAAAATGATCAAGTCTGGTATAACTTTCAGGAGGAATTGCCATTTGTTCCCAACATTTGTTTAAGATAAGATGTTATTTGAGTCTAACTCTAAGATACTGCAAGCAAAGAAAACTGTCACAATATTTTCAACTGGATACCTAGTTAGTTCAAGCAATTATGAAAAGTCAATTACCAAGGAGGAAAGCTATTCTTCAAATGTTGGTAGATGCACAACCCCTTTAAGAAACTGACCCAGTTCACTAAAGGGTGCTGGGCCGGAATAAGATATTCACCATCATATTAAGCAAAACTTGGATGCATACACATCATGGAATAACAGACCTAAATCATAAAGGTACTGGACAAACCATATGCAAGCGAATGGCCTGAGGTGACCTGCGATACCCTTCTGACAGATGAATAATCTACATCTAGTGGATGATGGGCTTTCTTGAGCCTTCAATCACCTTCAAGACACACCCAGTGGGGGGTCAAGTGGCAGCAAGAGGTCAAACTCAGAACCCATGTGATGGGACAACGTGTGTGGGGCCTCCTTGCCTAGTACAGATTTCTGCACTGCCATGGGACTTTAAAGCCTAAACCCACACCATCTCACCTCATCAAGAAATAAGACAAAATAGCTTTGGCCATCATTTTCTGGAATATGCAATATTGTACAAAATAAATGGAAAGGTACAAAGGCATACAGGAATCATCCCTGCTTAGGAAGCAAATTGCTTCGACCATCAACTTTCTTTGCTCTCATGAGTCAAAGACTGGGAACATACGATTTTCCAAGCAGTTAATTGTTCAATGTGCCCCAATCCCAAAACATTCTAATGAGAAAGGAATTCTGCATCCACAACTCCAGAAAAGCATTAGATACGCAGAACTGAGAGATTACAAGCATGCTGATTTTGCACAAAGTATGAATGCTTCTCTGTATGGTCCACTGCCAGACAGGCAAGATTTCTCTATACATGAAGCAGATGTGTTTTGCTTATGCACTACATTGCTGAATGGCTGTTGAACTACAGCATGAGAAGTTTGATTCTCGGTCCCCTCAAGAGTGCAGGTGGTAAGTAAACACCCACCAAAGTTCCAGATGGATGAAGTAAAATCCCTTTGAGTGTCCCAACATGAAAAAAAAAAAAAAAAAAAAAAAAAAAAAGTGAGGCTCCTGAGCCTACCAGCACCTATTCAACAACAATGGATTATACTGAAGAACATGCATTCTCATACTGAGGTGGTGTGGGGGATTTCACCACTTCAAATTCTGGCTACAAGGGTGCGACACTAGAAAGAAAGAAGAAAAAAAAAAAAAAAAGTGACATCACTACAGTCAATGACACCGCAACATCCACTTTGGTTCTGGCATCTTCACACGTGCAAATGGCACCAAGACCACCACAAATGCCTCAAAAAGTTGTAGACATTTGAGGCCTAGACCTTCTTCTGTATCCTTATTTGAATGCAAAAGTTAACCTGCTGGGTCCTCTCTACAGACATGTGGAATACAAAAATTAAGACAATCCAAATCCATCTCAATAAAGGCAATCTTTGGGGTCAGAATCAAAGAGGACTTCTCCCATTTTAATGATATGCCCAGGGCCTGCATCTGAGAACGATATTAAGAGAGCCCCTTGAATGGATCACTAGGAGGCAATGATTCAGTTAAGAGAACAGAGGCCTATTCTGTTGAAAGGCCTCTACCAGCAAATACCATGAATGTAGAGGACGGATAAATGACAACACTTAGTACTAGAAGTGCTGTCTACAGTGATGTGAAGGAAAGTTGTGTGCAAACCAGAGAATGACATGAGAGATGGCATCCATGAAGGCAAATGACATCAAGAAGGTGAGTTGCGGATGCAGGGTCATGCCTCCCTTGAAGTGAAAATTATGTACCGAATAGGTTTACTGATGTAGCGGAGGTCTAAAAAAAGAAGTCATTAATCCCTTTTGGAAGAGGGAAAGGAGGGGGCACTAGAACCCTGGCAGATGAAGGACATTTGATTACTACAGCCATGAAATTTTTCCCAAAAGCTATTTGAAGTATGGTCCTTTAATGAAGCACTTTCTGGGTGTGAAGTGACCTGCGCTAAAGCAAGGCTTACTATAATCATGCTGAAAGCCAACTTCCCATAGAAGACTATGCTGAAACAAAAAGAAATATATAAAAAAAGTTTACACACCCCTGTTAAAAAAAAAAAAAAAACACAATAAATCAATTCAAAACTTTTCAAAACTTAATCTGACCTATAACCTGTACAATTCAATTGAAAAACAAACAAATCTGTTGGGGGGGGGGGGAAATAAAAAAAATAAACGTACAATACACTGGTTGCATGAGTGTGCACACCCTTAAACTAATACCTTGTTGTGTGTGCACACCCCTTAAACTAATATTTTGTTGAAGCACCTTTTGATTTAATTACAGCATTTAGTCTTCTTGGGTACACACCTGCCATCAATTAGAGAGACTCTGATTAACCCCAAATAAAGTTCAGCTGTCCTAGTAGGATTTTCCTGACATTTACTCAGTTGCCTGCTACAGCAAAAGCCATGGTTCGCAGAGAGCTTACAAAGCATCAAAGGAAAAGGTATCAGTCAGGAGAAGGGTACAAAAAAATGTCCACAGCATTGGATATACCATGGAACACAGTGAAGACAGTAATCAAAAAGTGGAGAAAATATGGAACAACAGTGACGTTGCAAAGAACTGGCAGTCCCTTCAAAATTGATAAAAAGACCAGATGAAAACTGGTCAGAGAGGCTGCCAAGAGACCCACAGCAACACTGAAGGAGCTTCAGGAATTTCTGGCAAGTATCGGTTGTGTACTACATGTGACAACAATCGTATTCTCCATATGTCTGGTCTATGGGGTAGGGTTACAAGACGGAAGCCTCATCTTACACAGAACATCCAGGCCCAGCTAAAATTTGCAAAACAATACAAGTCTCCCAAAAGAATGTGGGAAAATGTGTTATGGTCTGATGAGACCAAGGCTGAACTTTTCAGCCACAATTCCAAAAAGTACATTTGGCACAAAAACACTTTGCATCACCAAAAGAACATCCCCACGGTGAATCATGGTAATGGCAGTATCAGGCTTTGGGGTTGCTTTTCTTCTGCTGGGACTGGGGCTTTAGTTAAGGTGGAGGGAATTAAAAACAGTTCGAAATACCAGTCACTTTTGGCTCAAAACCTTCAGGCATCTGCTATAAAGCTGAACAGGAATTTCACCTTTCATCACGACAATGACCCCAAGCATACATCCAAAAATCAACAAACGAATGGCTTCATCAGAAGAAAATTAAAGTTTTTGGAATGACCTAGCCAGTGGCCAGACCTAAATCCAATAGAAAACCTGTGGGGTGACCTGAAGAAGGCTGTGCACAAGACATGCCCTCGCAATGACAGATTTGAAGCGCTTTTGCAAGGAAGAGTAGGCAAATATTGCCAAATCAAGATACACCATGCTGATAGACAGAATCCTGTAATTACATCAAAAGGTACTTCAACAAAGTAATAGTTTAAGGGTGTGCACACTTATGCAAGCAGTGTATTGCACATTTTTTATGTTTTATATTTTTTCCCCTAATAGATTTGTTTGCTTTTCAACTGAACTGTACCAGTTATAGGTCACATTAAGGGTGGGAAAAGTTTTGAAATTATTTATTGTGGTCTCATTTTTTTATATCACAAAAACCTGGCATTTTAACAAGGGTATATAAACTATATATATATACACACATATACATATCTGTCTAAGGCAGTCATTCTAATATATATATATATATATATATATATATATATATCACACACACACACACACACATATATATGTATATATATATATACACACACACACACACACACATATACACACACACATATACACACACACACACACACACACACACACACACACACACACACACACACACACACACACACACACATACATTATTCAAGTCTGTCTAAGGCAGTCATTCTACATCTAATAAAATGCATCTGAATAAGCAGAAAACAAACTGACAACTGAAAAAAATATATACCCTATTAACTTCTCAGTCATGCAACTGAAAAGACAAGAACAGCCACACTGGAAAACTGTTCCTGCTCTCCATATGCAACATTCCACTGCCCAAAACAGCCCTTCCTTACATGGATTTCTTCCAACCTACAATAACCAGGGATCACACATGCTAACTGAAAAGCCTATACAGATCTCAGTATTGGCAGCAGTACTTACAGTTATTGCCATATGATTAGTGTGTGTGTACACATCCGTGCACACAGTTTTGAGTCAGAAAGACATTTAAGGACTCGACTGATATGGCTGTGATGAAACAGCATATCACCTTCAAGATCTGATGAAAAATTAAGGAAAATCAAGCAGAATAAAAGGCCAGACATACAATTCCCTTGTCACACATTATTCCAAAGAGTTTTGGAAGTTTCTCTAGGTCAGATCTCCAAAGCAAAGAAAAAACAGTCCAGAGGAAAGTAAAGACAGTTGCTCAGGGTCTACATTAGAAACTTGAAGAAACTAAGTCAATAAACTAAGTCAATCTACTGGTAAAGAGGACAGGGCATCTGTCTACACCACTGGTGGCCAGAGTTTGATTAGCTACCTTAGAGTTCAACCAGAAATGAAAGTGGCCAGATGTTATATCTTTCCTACCTTGAGAGTTGGATATGGGACAGTACCACATCTACCACCTGGTGGACACCAGGGAAACCTTATGGGGGACAGCAAGCATACCAGAGAGACAAAAGGTAGGGTGGCATTTGACAATATCATTGCGCACTCTCCAGTGCCAGCATTCAACATGTGCAGTCACCTACAGTAAATAGTCAAGTGAAGCTTTCCTACCCTAAAACAGACAGACAGACTCATCTGTGAACAGACTCACACAGACATTACTAAAATGTACAGTAGCTACCAACCAGCAGGTGAGAGGCACACAAATGGGAAAACCTCAACTTCTATGCGATTCTCCTAATAAATAAGACAGGAAAACAAAGTGGAATGATAGAAAACAAAAGAGCAATAAACAGAACAAGCAAATCTTTTCCAAGGAAATAAAGGATATACACATCAGAAACTTTATAATTATATGTGCCCCTAAAAATCACGGACGTCGGTTACTGCAACAATAAAATGTAGAAAAAGTGGCTGCAGCAGTGCCAGCTAGTCCCCTCCCTTGACCAGTTGATGGAATGAAAGTGTAAAATGTACTGTTGTGAAAAGAGAGTTCATTGTTCCCCTCTACTCATCACTCAGACCCATTACAGAGTACAACGCACCCCTTTTGGTATGCACCTCACAAGACATCGACAACAACTGGAAAGGCCACAGAAATACCTCACAGAGAGGATTACCGACCTCAAACAGATGCCCTATGCAGACGGTCTCAAAAAACTCCAGTTTTACTCTGTTGCATATCGCCTACTCAGGGGTGATCTCTGCCTAACATACAAAGCTATGTCAAACCCAGAACTGTTGGACATGCTCCACTTAAAGAAATCCTAATCCCTCTGAGCTACACTCTAGGGACCTAAACCTTGTCACCACAATAAACAGAACATTCTGGAGGGATAGATTCCTGTCCCAGAGACTTCCCATACTCTGGAACAAACTACCTATCTATATCAAACAAAGCTCCTCATTAGCACTCTTCAAGAAAAATTCTTGATGATTGGATGGGAAATAGGAAATTCTCCCCAAGGATCACTTCTGTGGCTCTGCTTGACATGGGCACAGGAAAATAATTTTCTTGGGTGGCAAAAGCCAGGGTACTGTTTGGCTAGGCTTATATAGGCCCTAGGGCCAATAGCCTAGTACCTACCTATGAACCTATGGCCAGTAAGACAACCAGACCACAGCATTCTAAAAGCAGGAAGGCTAAATATACAGTCACAGCATAGCATAGCAATGCACCCATACCTTCATTTTATTCTTCAGGACACCCAACTTCTACAGAGCTCAATCTAGAACTGACCACTTGCCCCCCCCACACACACACACAATTATGCAGCTGAGAAGGGTTAACCTAGGTCACTTCATCCTTCCCTCAACTCCAAGCTGCTCATGAAGCAACCCACATTCCATTCCAATGTGTGCTGTCAGAAAGAATTATCTGGAAAGCTAGCCAGTACCGCGAGGAGATAAAAAAAAAATGAACAAACTAGTAAATGCCTATTTCATTATTAAAAGTACAGTCTCTGACATGCTCTTTCTTTTCAAATCAAATGGGAGCCATCACCTTTATTGTGAATAAGTGTTTGTTTTATCCAGACAGACATCTGGCAGTGGGTATTTTATTTTCCGACTTATGGAGTAAAATATTTCAGTGCCCACCATTTTCAGAGAGACTAAACACACCGCTTCTCTTCAGTTTGATTCTTTGGTGCAGAATCATTCCCAGTTTCTCTGTGAGCATCTGAAAAGTTTCAGTACAAACCTCTTGCAAAGTAAATCAATTCAAGTAGCTTTGCATAAAAATCTTTACTTTGAAAGCAAGTAAATCAATTCAAATAGCCTTGCATAAAATCTTTATTTTAAAAGCTAGCTGATCAAAGTAAAAAGCACAAAATTAGTTCCTTTTAGTATTATCAAAACACAATCGCACAGCATAGCACTTTCATATATATGCAAGTAAATGGACAGCATATTAAATTATTTGACAAGTTATGCCTTTTTAAACACACAATTTGTGTACCTTGTTTGTCCAACCTCAACAATGCAGCAGCCATAATCTGTGCCAAAAGATATTTTTATGTTCCTGTAGTCATAAGTCTGACGTCCATCAAGGCGCTGAAATGCAAGCAAAATTCTGAATGATTAGAATGCTGCGGCACCAGTGCTTGACAACTGAAGCAGAAACTGTAAAAGAACATGTTCTGATCACAACATACCAAAATACATTGAATATTTGACTTCAGAAACTTGCAAAAAATGCTAAGAAACTGGTCTTTTTAATCAGTTCTTGCCTATTCAGATTAATTTTCACTCTTAAACAAAGGTTAAGTACTTGCCAAACAATTGATCTGGACTGAAGTACTGGCTCCAGAGATTGTCTTATTAAAAAAATAGCTTTGTATGTCACTTGGTAGCTTTCAGTGGGCAAGAAATACAGTTTTTCACACAAACTGTAAGCTATGCAGATTCCTGGCTTCCCACACTCCATCCAAGTACCTTTCTCAACTGAAGACATTGTGGTGCAATAAACTGTGAACTGTACTTTGCTTGAACCGTGTTCCCCAACCCCAGACAGACATGCTGCTCGCCAGGGGGGGGGGTCTCTCACTGTTAATCTGCTCTGAATGGAGTCCTTAAGCTTCTGCCTGCTACCCCCAAATATGTGTTATTCAAAAGCTGGACTTTTTCTTAAACAAAGAATAAATACAGACTAAGGAGTATATCAAACAGATGCCTCACACTCTCTCAGATATCCTGTCTTATTCCATATATAAGCTACAGGCAGTCCCTGGGTTAAGGATGAGATCCGTTTTTAAGTCTGCCCTCAAGTCAAATTTGTATGCAAGTACATATAGTTATTTATTTTACTTTTCTTTGCATTTAAAACACTTTAGAAACACTTCCAAATAACAATATTGTAAGTACAGTGTGATAACAGTACAGTAACTATGTTCATACACTACGGAAGAATGTTCCATTCAAAAAAAATATGTTCAACCTACCTCTTTTTAAGCTTCACTTCACATTTCTGTACTACAGGTATTACCCACAAATGTTTTCCACTCTTTCCTAACGTTTCAGACCTTTGTCAGATCTCTTCCTGTCACCTACTGTACAATACAATAACTGCTTCAATACTGTGTACTGTAAAAGCCAACAGTCTTGACCAATCAGATCACCAACACTGCGATCTCTTAACCAATCGAATCACTTGTTCTCTGTGAAGGTGGAATTAAATGCTCTAACAAAACATGTGAGCAAGTTTGAAACAGGAGAAAATGAAATTACAACATAATTCTTCATTTTCAAGAGAAGATTTGGGCAATTTTAAGGATTTTTACTTATTTTCATGTTATTTCTGACACTGGGCAACCCATTCTTATCTATGGATTGTCCTTATGTATTTGAAAATTCATAACTTTACATACATGTATAACAACTGTTGCAATTGACCATTTACAGTTAACCTCCAAGTGCTTGCATAAAATAGTCATTCTGTAGCACCGTGAAATTTATATACTGCAAACCTACTTTATACAGAAGTGTATGTTATACAACAGTCATTAAAAAGAAGCTCAGAATTCTAAATAGTGTCCGTGCTGTACTCTCATCTAACATTCCTGTCTATACACGTTATGTCATACCATACATTGTACTACAGAATATATGAAAACAATAACTGTAGGTCAAATTTGTAACTAGCTGCCTGTCCAGTTTGTGGATGAAAATGCCACCCACTGATCAACAAATCTAAAAAACACTAACGTGGCAATGATGACACAGAGTTACACAGTGGGTTGCTGTATAGGGAATGAATAGACAGAAATGTAGTAGCATAAATCTAAAAAGCTAATTGCAGAAATGCATGCAACTAATGTAGCACTTTTTCTGACACGGGCAGAACAGATCTGCAATATAACTATGTAGTCAGCAGAAGGTGGGGTTATCAGCAATCTGTTCAACGATCAGTCAAGAATTATCATGAGAGAGAGAAAGGATGGTCTATTGGATTACATTTGTCCATCCATCCTCAACCCCCCCCCCCCACCCATTTTTCACATGGAATCAGGGTGTCACTTCAAAAGTGACAATCATCTCGAGCCAAGGTTTACACTGTCGGGTGGATTAAATTTATCTTGGAGATGTATTATTCTGACCAACTCCTAGTGGAAAAAATTACCCACTACAGGGAAGCATAAAGAATATAAGAGACTGCTGACCACTGTTACACAGACAAAGGAGAGTGCCTATAGCTAAACAGGTGTCTGGTGGAAAGACCGTTTCAAACACTGTTGCTTACACTTTAAATATGGTAATTTAACTTTTGTAATCAAACAAGGACAGCCAAAAAGACGACTACTTATGAAGTATCTAGAAGAAAAGAGACGTTTCTCTCTATTCTGGACTTAGTTCAAAGCTATTGAGCAAATCGGCTGTAGGGCAAAATGAGGCAGAAGGCCTGGAGGCCAACACTCTCATAGCAAACTATACTTTGGAAACAGCATTCAGCACCACTGTCTGATGGCAAAAGACAATGAAACCAGCAACCCACCTGGAAAGTGTCTGCATGCCAACTGTAAGACTCTCCCCATGCAAAGCAAAGGAAACAAACAACTGGTAGTCTTCTGAAATTCATGTACTCACGTCAGATAGCAACCCAAAGTATGAAGGGGAGAGTCTCTCACTTTCGGCTCTGGCAAAAAAATGAAACCTGAATGGAGTTGTTCAGAGTTAACTCAGAAAATGTCTCTATAAGATGGTGTGGATTTATTCAGAGACCCAAGATCCTTTTGAAAGGCCATACACAGTTCCCTGTGTATGACAGTCTGCATCTCTGGCTCTCTGTTCCAAGAGGTGAGGGCTACCAGGAATAACATTTACAAAAAGCAAATTCAGTATAGTTAAGTTCAAGCCGTGGATGAGAAAGCATGTCCACTATGAAATACCAGTCTCAAAGAGATGCAGCACTCCTTTAAGAAGCTGCTTGATTAGCCACTACTTGCCCACGATCTGGACCCCCAAAGAGTTATGATGGACAAAAACAGTTGAAACATGCATCCTGACTACAGAATAATTGATGTGCAAGTCACTGTGTTGGTGTCTGTGGCCTATGACCAAGTTCAGCATCTAAGGTTGCACAAAACATCCATTTGTCCAGATTGAGAAATGCTTCTTCCTGAAGTCATGTACTTGGCAAGCAGACTGCTTCTTAACCTCAGTTTTATCAGAGTCTCCAACAAGAAGATATGAAAGAATCAGTAAATCTATATAAGCAGTCAAGTCCTGAGGTGCAGTTCACTGTCACCATAACTGAGGGGGAAGTCCTTCACGAGGACTGGCAAAGCTCTGTGTATCACTAGGGATCCAAGTACCAAAAATACATACACACACATTTCTGTAAAATCGGCACCACAGAACACCAAGTAGATTGTATTTCAGTGCCTTTGTTCCTTTCCTCAGAAACACTACCCAAATACCAAGTTCAGGTTTACCAAAGTGGTAATGGTAACCAGACTAGCATTGCCCATTTTGTATTGCTTCAAAGGGGAAATGAAAGAGGGAGAGGAATAAGGAAATGTGGGAGAAATTGAACTTTCTGAAAGTAAATTGTTGTCCTCTATTTAATTTGAGCAAATATTAACGATCCTTCACACAATACAAAGTCTTAAGTAAGGGCATGATGTTTATTCCAACCCAGAGAGCCAACTTAGTATATGCATTGACTGATGTTTGATTAAATTCAGCTTCCTAGTGAACAAAGTACATTTTAAATAATAAAACTTACCGACAGTCAACTGTTTCACATTTACTAAATGAAAAAAACAACAAAATAAAACTGGTAAGCACTTTCGTCCAACTTATGGAACTTCAGACCAAGCTGCACTTACTCAAAACTTCAATAAATATATTGAACTAAAATCACATTACTTAACATTAATCAATGATTTAACTCTCTCCTTTCAGGACTACTTTGTAATTTTTTCCCTTTCATTCATACTAGGAAAATTATATGCATTCAATTTTTCCTGCCAACAATATTCTTTCCAATTTATGTAATCTTCTGCATCTAACTTAACATTATAGTTTAGTACCTGATCAAAGAAAACCTAAAACATACCATATTTATTTCCACACTGTTTTGTATTACATGCTTAGTTAAGCCATTATGTCTAGTTACTTAACATTAGTGTCTATTATTTTTCAAACTTGGTGTTAAATAAATCTACCAACAATTTAAAAGTGAGGATTAAAAAAAAAAAAAAAAAAAAAAAAAAAAAGAGTTACAAAGTAATAGTTACCTACACCATACTACAAACGAAGAAAAACCTTAAAAGAAATATAACTAAGAATTTTGAGATTGTGAGTTAGCAGAAGACACATTTTTAACGTAGAATGTGAATTGATGAAAAAAAAAAAAAAAAAAAAAAAGATGATGATTCTGGAATAGGCGATACCAAAGTATTATTATTATTGAGGAAGTTAAAAATATAAGGGAAGCTTATATCCCAAATGATAAAAGATCAGCGTTGGATGAGGGAAAAAAAAAAAAAAAAAAAAAGAGCTTATGTGATAGCTTGTGAGATACAACATTCAGTAGATGAAGCCAGCATTAAGCAGATAGTTAAAAATAATTGGAGGTTTCTTACTAATTTTGTGGATATAAGGGACATTGTTGGGGAGATAATGCAGTATTTGTTTCCCCGAAGGGGAAAGAATTAAAAAAAAAAAAAAAATTATAAAAATAATTTAATTAGTAAACAATTAGAGGATAGTAAAGGGATGACAACAGGAGACAAAGGAGCCTGACTTAACATCCAATCCACGGTGATGCAGCGGTTAGCGTTGCCACCTCACAGTGAGAGGTTCTCCAGTTCGATCCTCGGCTGGGGTGCCTTCTGTGCAGTGTTTGCATGTCCTCCCTGTGGTCACGTTGATTTCCTCCGGGTGCTCCTGTTTCCTCCCACATCCTAAAGACAGGCTGTAGGTGGATTGGACACTAAATTGGCCCTAGGTGTGAGTGCATGTGCCTTCTGTGGGAGGCTGGGCACCAGGCCGGCAACTCTACATGCAAAACTCCACTGCCAATCTTGAGCAGACAGGTAATCCGCTGTGGCAACCCCTAACCGGGAAAAAGCCGAAAGAAGAAGGAAAAGGACTTATTAAAATTAGTGAGACTGCAGTAGGATGTTTTAATTTCTTGATACTTGCCCTCATGTTAAGAGTTCTGAGGGGCTTAGAGTGTTTAAGAGCTCTGATGATTGATGAGCTTTCCAATGAGTTAATGGAAGTACATCAAGTTGTTGTTAGATGAGCATAAGAAGGCTGTGTAATTACGGCTTCGTACAACAGCTTAAAAGATGTGACCTCGGCAAATCATTTTGAAGTTAAAATGGAAAGGATTTCAAAAAAATTGCTGCAGAAAATTAGTTACTCAAAAAACAGAAGCTGACGAAGTTTTGACAAAAAAAAAAAAGAAAAGAAATGAAAAGACAGACAGATACAGGGGCTAATTCAGTAATTTGGCATCCAGGAAATGATTTAGCAGATGACATGGGTGAGTGAGTAAGTGAGCATATTCAGTTAAGGCAAGAAGGTAAGGACGGTGAAGAAGGAAAGTGAAGAACTACCAAAAGATTGAGGTCAAACTCTGGTAAAGGTGTAGAAGTTGATAATGATGAAAGAAGGCTGGATAAGAATATAGGCGGACAAAAGAGGGGCTGGACAGAGTCAGAAACCAGCTGAACTTTCTTATCCACAGCAGGGTTTTCAAAATGTAGTGGTATACCAACATGGAGGTACAGGGAAGAAAACATAGGCACAGGTAGTAGTGCGAGATCCCCGGCAGCAGGGTCAAAAGCAGAGAGGTAAAGGTTTCAGATGTGGCAGCTTTATTCAACAGAATCAAGGTCATCCGAAAAATGGTGGATGGAGAAATGGAGAAAAGGGCAGAACAGTTCTAATTTAAAGTACTGAATTTGTCTAGTTTTTATTTAAACAAAGAGCATCTAAATGTTTTAAGCAAGGGTTTGATTTTTGTGCTCTCAGACAGGGCGGACTTAATTGAAACTATATATCCTTTAAGGTATTATACCAGAAACTTGAATTTTAAAATGTCTTTTTCATGAGAACAGTGAAAAAGTGGAATTGTTTAAAAAAAAACAAAAAAAAAAAAAAAAACTAAATGTACTTAATCCAAGTCTAATGCCAGAGTTAGAGGCTTTTCTCATAACATGTGAAAATGATGTAAGGAATTTAAGTAATGTCTGAAAAAAGATTCTATAACAAGACTGTGGCAGAAAAATGCTTTTGAGTTAAAAAAATAATAAAAGTTTGTATTTAAAACAAAAGCAGACAAAGGGAATGCTGTGGTGGTATTGGATATGAATTATTTTTGAAGAGAGTTAAAAAAATGTTGAATGATGAAAAATTTTACAAAAACGTGGCTTGGGTAGAGGTGGTTAAATCACAGAAATGGTTGCTGCACGTATTGAAGAACTGATTACTGCAGAGATGGTAGATTATTTTAGAATTTTTTTGGTCTGCCCAAAGTACATAAAAATTTAGATAAGCCAATGTTTAGCCCTATAGTAGGTAGCCAAGGAAGTAAAACTGAATCATTGGCGATTTATGCAGATAAATGTCTGCAGAAACTGGTTTGTCATAGTGAATCTATTATTAAAGATATTACAAAATTATTAGTGGGCGAGTCTACGATACTAGTTACTGCAGATGTTGTGTCTTTATACATCACAATTCTCAATGTCAAAGGGCTTGAAATGGTAAAAAGAGAAATGCTTTCATCTAACATTGGCACATGTGGAGAAATCAGGCTGTTGACAGAAATTTTATGTGTTATTTTGAGTTACATTTTTTTCACTTTTGACAATGAAATATATAGGCAAATAAATGATGTGGCTATGGGAGCTGTAATGGCCCCTCCCTATGCCAATATATTTATGACTGGCTTGGAGAAGGAATTAAGTGTTTAAAACTGTTTTTTTTAATAATGTTATACTTCATAAGTTTTATAGAAGATTTGTTTTTACTGTGAAAATATTACATTAACTGAATTTTAAGTATTTAAATAATGTTCCTAGTAATTTAAAATGTATGTATAATATCAGCAAGGATGAGATAAATTTTTTGGACTTGGTGGTACATATTCTGCCAACAATTTAAAAGTGATGATTTAAAAAGTAATAGTTACCTAAAACCATAGTTGTATGCACAAGAAAAAAGAAATATAGTTAAAGGGCAGTTTTTGAGATTAGCTTGTGTGTTACAAACTTCAGTAGATGAAGCCAGCATTAAAGCAGATAGTTAAATAATTGGAGGTTTCTTACTAATTTTGCAGATATAAAGGAAATTATTGGAAATAATCCAGTATTTGTTTCCCAAAGGGGTACGAATTTAAATTGAATAATTTTATAAAAATAAAAAATAATTTATAATTAAATTATTAGTAAAATAAAAATAATTTATAATTAAATTATCAGTAAACAATCAGAGGATAGTAAAGGGATGTTAAGATATGGTAGTTGCGAGTTTTGTCAATTTATGCTCGAAGAAAGCGAAGCGAGGATAATAGCAAGGGATAACATCAAGTTATGACATGAATATAACTGTAAATCTAAATCTGTAGTTTATGTTGCCTTATGTGGGTTTGTTCTGCATTTTATATAGGCAGAACATGTAGAGAATTTTTATAAGAGGATGTATGAACCTCTACAGATTATAGATATTAAAGAAGCAAATAATGGCTTGTCTAAACATGCAATGCAAAAAAACAGTGTGGGAATAAATGAGGTTTATTTTAGGTTTTCTGTGATAGATTAGGTACTAAACTGTAGTATTAGAATTGGAAATAATATTGTTAGCAGGTAAAATTGAATGCATGTAATTTTCCTGGTGTGAATGAAAGGGAAAATTACAAACTGGTCCTGAAAAGGAAAGGGTTAAATCATTGATTAAATGTCAAGTCATGTGATTTTAATTAAATGTATTCATTGAACTTTTAAGTAAAGCTTGGTCTGAAGAAATTCCATAAGTGGGACGAAAGCACTTACCAGTTGTATTTTGTTTTTTTTTTTCAAATAATAAAAAGTGAAACCATTTTAAGGCCCGTGACACAGTTTACTTGTTTTTATAGTGTGGACTTTTTTATGTTTGGTCATGAGGCTTTTTGTGGATTTGACATTTTAAATTATGTTAATTTATTCGAAGGACCAAATAGGCAATTGTTAAGGTTGTTTCAATCCCGTTTTACATTCTACTTTAGATACATTTATTAAAGTCTGTAAAAAAATCTTTGTCTAGCATTATTAAATCTGGTGATTAAGATGTTCTTCTAGCATTGCATTGTCTAACAAAGTATTTAACAAGGGAAGAAAAGAATGCCTTAAAATAAATTAATAAAGGAAATCATTTAAGAATTTTGAAAGCCGATAAAGGCACAGGCATAGTTATTATGGAACAGGACAAATATACAAAGAAAATGGAAAAACATTTAAGTTATGTTATGAAAGTACAACAAAAATGGAATTTATTAGACAGGTTTAGAAGAATTGACCATTGTCTTTTGGACTTCTTAGAACAAGGTTTTTTCTAGAATCATATAGGTTTATGAAAATAGAACATCCCAGTTTACGTAAAATGTCCGGAATTCTGAAATTGTATAAAATGAAATGGATCCCCTTTTCGTGAGATTATTTCTTTACATAAAAGTAAAAAACTAAATTTACTTCCGAATACTTAGATGGAATTCTTAACCCCATTGCACAGAAAGAAAAATGTTACATCAGAGACTCATGTGTATAAAAAATTTAAAAATTCCCTTAAGTGATTTTTTTGGCTCCAAACTGATCACATTTATCTAAATCACTGTATACCACTATTACTCATGGCAAAGAAATATAATTAAACATTTTAATAAATACACAGATTTCAATAACAGAGAAATAAATACTATTTGTATTTATAGGAAACAGTGCTTGATATGTTATTTTGTTAACAATAAGACAATTATCATCAAAAATAAGGAGTTGCGATGGGAGCTAAGATGGCTCTAGCATACGCCAATTTAGTCCTGAGTTACTGAGAAAGGGAATTTTTAATAAAAATGGAAAACCAAGTATATATCTTTTTATTGTCAATTCACTATGGCAAGGATTCACGATGCCTCCGTGTAAGAGTTATAACTCTTACACGGAGGCTGCAGTTAAACGGAGTGATGTCAGCATGCTTTGCATATTCATGAGAGCATGCTGAATCACACCTAAGTCTAACACGGTCCGTGTAAGACAGTAGGGGGCGTGTCCGTAGGCCAAGCCCTGCAAGCGGACACACCCCCAGAAGTGTAAAAGTGCCCAAAGTAAACACCCACAACAGAGTCCACAGAAATGTGAATAAACACAACACATGCCCCCAGAGACTATGAACATAAAATATATAAATGAACATGTTATATATTTTTTTTTAAATTGTAAAGGTGTTTAACCGTGAGTGCGCTTTTGCTGGCGTGCCCGTAGCGCAGCTACAGTTAGCAGTCAGTGGGAAAGCATATAAGAACTAAATATGCAAAATAAGCCAGGAAGCAATAGCGTAGCGGTAGAGATGTTGGCTGAAGAGCAGGCATTCATGGTTTGAGCCCCCACAACACCAATTTTTTTTTTGCAAAATAAGCAGGAAACAAGTCCCTGACAAATATGTACACATAAAACCACAATTTATATAAAATGTAATGAAATAGCCCATTTATATTGAAGAAATGTGAGGTAACAAAAGAATAAAAAATGCCAGATATGCTCATAGCTGAGCTACAGTTTAACAGAGTGAGTGCATCTGCCCGTAGATGAGCAGTGGTTTAACTGGTGCAAAATGAGTGCCCATAGCTGAGCAGTGGTCTAACACGCTAAATCTATGTGCCCCTAACTGACCTTAGTGTAATATGCGTGCCGATAGCCAAATGAGGCTTAAAGCAGCGTATCCCGTTTGCGCGGAGCTGCGCACCGCGCAAACAAGCTAACCGACGGGCAATGTTGAGCAAGCCATATCAAAACTGCCTTTACACAGACACACCCATCAGCATGTCTAGACAGTCATGAAAAATAAAAAGCAGTGGCCAGGTTCGAACCCAGGATACTATACACCATAATCAAGGTACAGAACCACTAAGCCATGACAGCAGTACCTAGAAATGCAATAATAGCTAATATATAGGAATGAATACAAACTGGAGCATGACAATGCAGGTTTACTGAAGTTGATACAATTCCAAAATGGCCAATCACAGATATGTGCGGGAAAAACGGACTATATAAGCCCCATAGGTGGGAATACACAGCATAAACGACTGTAGAACTGACCTGCAGGCAGAATGACAGGAGTAGGAGAGGGTAGTTGCTTTCGAGCACAGAGGTGGGGTGTTGAGGAGTCCAGGTACATGGTCTGGCTCCTAGTCCATAATCATGAGGCCCAACTCATGCAGGGCCAGGTCCTCTGGGGAGCATACAGGGCCGAGGCGTGGGACCGGTTGGCTCATGATCTCACCAGTGCCACAGGGATTCCAAGGACTGGTGAGCAGGTCCGTCACCACCATGCGGACCTGAAGAGACGCAAGCAAGACCAACTGAACCTTTGGATCCAGGAGGCCCGGCAAACACCCAACGCCCCACTACTGAGTAAGTAACATTTAATTACGTATGTAAGAAATTAAACTAGCTGATATTATGGAGATGTGTATTCCAATATTACTTCATTTATATTACAGCTGCAGGTGTCCGTTCTGCGAACCGCAGAGCCTATGGCGATAGGCTGGTGCGGTTGCGCCACCAGGCAGGTCAGTAATCCACTACCAGTAACTGTAAAGAAATATAAAAGTATGACCGTCAACAAAAGAGTGCAGTGTAGTCAGTAAGGAATAAAATCTGCAAGTAACAGTGTGAAAGTGTATGCAAGTATTGCTTGATTACAAAAGTGTGTTTCAGCCTGTAAGTTAAACCGAAAAATTAAACTGTCTGACATATATTCTGAAATAAAAATGCCCTACCTGTAAGAAAAATAGTACACAACCTGCAGCAGGCTGAAAAGTATAGCTGCAGAAGATGATGAAATCACATGTGTGAAATATATCCCTGTGGAAATACTGAAGCATGACAGAAGTGAGACTGCTGGAAAGGATTGTAATAACTACAGGTAAAACATGTCAATAAAGCCTAGAAGTAAGTACCATCCTGAATAGTAAAATGAAAGCAAGTGAGAGAGTGTGAGAAAGTGTCATGAATCCAGCAATACAGTAGTAATAACCCCTGAATAAAGTAAACTGCAGTCAAGACAGAATGAAATGCATGTGAGATTCAAAACCAAACAGCTAAATCTGTTCAAAGTGTTGCTGCATCTGGAATGTGTATCCCAAAATCTGGATATGTTGCTCTCAGTCTGCAATATGCAGATAGGATGATTGTCTGATATACCAAACATTCACACTTGTCTACAGCTATATAAAGCAAATGTAGCAGGATGATGTAGCTGAACAAAGCTAGATATGAATGTGTATGAAGAACCATAAAATGTATATTGATGTTGCAGTAACAGTCATATCACCAAGTTGAAATAGTTATCATATAGGAAACTGTAGTCAGAACAGTAGTGTGTATATAACTGTAGCTATTAGAAATGTACAGCATATGTATTTTTATTCGAAGGTGTTAATATTACTTTCTTTAACCCACCCTATAAAGTACAGTTGTGTACACCTACCATAAATGTAGATGTTCGAGTGTCTTCACTGTTGCAGTCATAACTGTAGGGTGCTCCTGCCGGCAGGCAGCCCGAGGTCGGCCAGAATCCCAAAGTCTGGGTCCGGCGTCGGCTGTATAAGCTAGTATCCTGACGTCAGTACGCCTTGGTACATAGCTCTCAGCCGACGCCATCTTCTCCAGCCTTTCCTGCCCTAGATGTCAGTATACCCCAATAAATCAAAAATGAATCCAACAAGGAAACACAAATACACCACAAAAGAGAGAAGAAGAGGGGATAGGAGGGAGGAACCCGACTGCAACAGTGAAGACACTCGAACATCTACATTTATGGTAGGTGTACACAACTGTACTATGTTCTTCGTGTTTCACTGTTGCAGTCATAACTGTAGGGTGGAATCCCAAAGCAGTGTAGAGAGGGAGGAGGCCTTAGATAGAAGAAGGGGAGGCAAGAATACCCTGCAAGACAGCAGAGGCAAAGCCTGCCCTAGACTTAGAAAACAAAGGGAGATTGTAGTGCTGGGAAAAAGTATGCACTGAACTCCAAGTGGCAGCTTCCAAGATATCCTTGGTAGGAACTCCTCTGAGAAAAGCTGTAGAAGTAGCAGCTGCTCTAGTGGAATGACTTCTAATGGTTCCAGGAAACTGTTTACCATGATGTGTGTAACAAAATCTGATCCCATAAGCAATCCATTTGGAAATGGTTTGTTTAGAAATAGGTTTTCCAAGTGAACTGGAGGCAAAGGAAACAAACAGTTGGTTAGACTTTCTGAAATCTTTAGTCTTGTCCAAGTAAAATCTTAACTGTCTGTGCACATCCAATGAATGCAAAATCCTTTCCCCTTTTATTTTGAGGATTTGGAAAGAAAGTAGGAAGGTGAATTGTCTGATTCAAGGCCTCTTTCGAAATCACCTTAGGCATGAAAGTAGGATTGGTCCTCAAGGATACTCTGTCCTGATGGAAAATAAGGTAAGGTTCCACAGCCATAAGAGCTTGCAACTCTGAGACCCTTCTGGCAGAAGTCAAAGCTAACAAAAGAACAGTCTTCCAAGATAGAAACTTAATATCTGAAGATGCAGCAGGCTCAAAAGGAGGCAAAGTTAGTTTTTCTAAAACATAATTAAGATCCCAGGCAGGGACCGGAGGGGTCCTTGGAGGCCGCAAATTCTTAGCCCCCCTCAAAAACTGCTTCACCAAAGGATGTGAAAAAACAGGAGGATCAGAACTGAAATGTGCAGAGATAGCAGAAGCATGAATCTTAATGGAAGAAAATGAAAGTCCCTTAGATAAAAGCTCCGAAAGGTAAAGCAAAATAGAGGAGAGATCAGGAACCTGAGGATCAGAACCTCGGTCCTGCATCCAAATAGAAAACCTCTTCCATTTAGAGGCATAAGATTTCCTAGTGCTAGGCAGTCTAGCTTCCAAAAGAACATCCAAAACTTGTTTGGGAAGACTAGAGGCAATCAAATTCCTTTGAAGAGCCAAGCTGCCAAGCAAAGGGTCTTGAGGTTGGAATGTAGTAACTGACCCTGATGCTGGGACAGAAGCGAAGGGTTCAGTGGAAGAATCCAAGGAGGCCCCGAGAACAGGAGCTTTAGAGTTGGATACCAAAACTGTCAAGGCCAATTTGGAGCAATCAAGATGAGGAACTTGGGCTTGTCCTGCTTTATCTTCAGTAGTACCCGAGGCAGTAGAGGAAGAGGAGGCCAGGCATATGCAGACAGACTTCTCCAACTGAAAGACAGGGCATCCACTCTCCATGCTGTTTTGTGGAAGGACCTGGTGCAAAAGCGAGGCAGCTGATGATTGAGATGGGATGCGAACAGATCTATCTGGGGACATCCCAAACTGCAGTAATCCTTTTGAACAAGTTGGTGTCTAGCATCCATTCGTGAGGATCTGAAATGTTTCTGCTCAGGCTGTCTGCTAAAGATTTTGTTTTCCTGGAATGAATTGAGCCTGGAGATGCAGATTCAAATTTAGAGCTGTGTCCCATAAACTCATAGCCAGTCTGCAAAGGGGTAAGAATGAGATCCCCTGCTTGTTGATGTACCACATGACCGTGGTGTTGTCTGTCAATTAGCAGAGGCCCTGGTTGTAAAAGGTGCTTGAAGGCCAAAGGGCATTTTGAACTGCCAACATCTCCTTCAGATTGATGTGCCAGTGAAGATGGTCCTTTGTCCAGGTTCCTTGCTGGCAATTGTCTAGAAAATGTGCTCCCCAAGCATAATCCGAGGCGTCCGTGGTTAGGATTTGAGTAGGTTGAGGGAGACAAAGGTTTTCCTTCGTTCAAAATGCATGCCCTGGACCACCAGAGGAACTCCTTCTGGAGGCAGGGGATCAGAGGAATCAGAATATCCAGATCGTGATAATGCTGTGACCATACACTTTTCAGATACCATTGAAGCTTTCTCATGTGAAGCCTTGCGTTTGGAATCAACAGAATGCAGGAAGCCATGTAGCCCAGAGCCTGCAGGAATTTCCTTGCAGTGAGCTGAGATAGAGTTGCCAAGGTGTTGAAAGTAGAAGCCAGCTGAGTTTGTTTTCTGGAGTGAGGTAGGCCCTTTGTAAGGTTGTGTTTAAGAGGGCTCCCAAGAATACCATTTGTTGAGAAGGGATCAAATGTGACTTTTTTATGTTCACTGAGAATCCCAGTAAGAGGAGAAGACGTTGAACGAAGTCTAGGTGTAGAAGCAGAAGATCTTTGCTGTCTGCCTGAATAAGGCAGTCGTCCAAATAGGGGTAAATCTGAATCCCCTGAAGTCTGCAGTAAGCCACTACTGGTGCCAGGCACTTGGTGAAGACTCTGGGCGCAGTAGATAAACCAAAGGGCAGAACAGAGAATTGAAAGTGCCTCGAACTTGCCTTGAACCTGAGGAATTTCCTGCGTTCTTGTCTGATAGGGATATGCAAATAGGCCAAGTCCAATGTCACCATCCAGGCATCCTGAGAGAGCATTGGAAGTAACTGTTGCAGAGTGAGCATCTTGAACTTTGGAATTTCCAAAGAGGTGTTTAACACAGAAAGGTCCAGAATAGGTCTCCAAGAGTTTTGTTTTCTGGGAACCAGAAACAGCCTTGAATAAAATCCTTTTCCCATTTCCAAGAGTGGAACAGGCTCTATGGCCCTCATGGCCAGAAGAGCATCCACTTGAGTTAAGGCCTCTGACCACTGAAGTTTTGGCAGATCTGGCCAACCGTGAGTCCTTGGCAAAGTGTGAAAGTGGAACTTGTAACCTTTTAAAATCACATCCAATACCCATTTGTCCTGGGTAATATGAGTCCAATTCCTGTAAAAAAAGACAGTTTTCCTCCGAGAGGGGCATGCAGGTAAAGAGGTCCTGAAGCCCAACCGAGAGAGTCATTGAGTTTGTTTTCTTTGAGATTGGGATCTGTCTTCTCCCCTTCTAGTTGAAGAAGCAGTCCATTGTCTAGATCTGTACGAGGTCTGGCCTTGACCACGACCTCTGGAGCGTCTATATCTTCCCCTTTGAGGCCTGTCAGACGTGGGAAAGGACCAATTTTTAGTGGGCCAATTCCTGGAAAATCTAGGAGGCTGAACCTGCAAGAAATCTTTTACAGTCTGCATGGACTTTGCCTTTTCTTCCATCTTTTTAATAACTTCCTCAGTCTTAGAACCAAAAAGAACATCATGTTGAACAGGGGCATCTAATAACTTAGCCTTAACCTGTTCAGGCAAACTTTGTTCACGAAGCCAGGCATGTCTCCTAATCACAGTACCAGAGGCAGCAGCCCTGCAGGAAGCATCCAAGGCATCAAAACCACAATGTAAGCTATGCTTGTTAACCTGTTCAGTAGCATGCAAAACATTCTGAAGTTCCTTATCCTCTGCACAAGCAGGTACGGAAGCAAGCTTTTGCTTTAAAACAGACAAAAGAAATTGCTGGTATTTCAACATATGAAACTGGCAATTTAATGCCCTTACAGAAAGGGTAGCAGAAGTATATACCTTTTTGCCCCACCTGTCTAAAGCACGAGAATCCTTCTCAGAGGGAATAGGATTTTTAGAAGTAGCAACCTTAGCAGCCTTAGAACCCTGAGAAATAGTTTCAGGGTCTGCAGAAGGATTTTTAAATAGAAATAAATGAGAGTCAGGAACCCTATAAAATCTATCAGGCTTAGAAGGAGCAGGAGGCATGGAATCAGGATTCAAATTAGCCTCAGAAAAGCATCATCCACAATGTCCAAAACAGGAGGGATAGCTAAAGGCCTATGTTGAGGAAGAAGAAGAAATTCTCTAAGCCTCTTTTGGAAGCAGAATATTCCTGTCCTTCCCAATGAAAATGTTCCCTCATCTCATGCAAGGTTTCCCCAAAAGAAAAATCCTCAGGCAGAGAGGCCGAGGGCAAAGATTCCTCAGCATCCGAATCCTCATAAGGGGGGAAGGAATAGTCCTGATCAGAGGAAGAAACAGAAGAGACAGAGGCCTGGTCAGAAGAATCCAGAGTAACATCCTGTCGAGGCCTTTTCTCAGGAGGGGGGTGAGAACCCCTAATCATTGTAAGCAAGTCTTCAGCCATCCTCAATAATTGTTTTTGTGTCTTGGGAGTGGATTCAGAAGCAGCTTGAGCTGGAACTTTAGACTTAGAAGGAGTCTTTGTCTTTGCCTTTGAAATAGAAATGTGAGTAGGCCTGAAAACCCCCTCAGAAGCCGGTACCTGCACAGCGGTTCCGGACCCATCTGAAGGAGCGACGTCCGAAGGTCCTGCAGCAGTTAAAATAGTGGGCCTTGATGGCTCCCCATGGGAGTCCGTATCGGCCATCGGTTCAGAAGCGGCGGACGACAGGGGCTGCAAAAGCGCCTCACTGACGACAGCCGAACCGGACGCTGGCTCCAGCTGCAACGAGTCCTGTTTGGACCGCGGAGGCCTGTCTTTATCTTTGCGCTTCTTTTTGAACTCCGGTAGTATCCGACGACATTCTGTAATTGAAGTGTCTGCCAAAATAATTTAAAGCCCAGTCGTACCTGCGTTTGATAGTACGAGAGTTGAACCTGGCACAGAACCGACAACAAGAAACGTCGTGGTCAGGGCCTAAGCAAGGTAGACAGTAAGAGTGGAAATCTTCTTTATGAGGTATTTGTTTCCCACACGCTATACAATTATTAACTTTTTCTGACATTGGAGGAACAAGAAAAAGATTCCCCAACGGGGTACTTAGCTTTGAGAAGAGAAGTAACAACTTCGGACCGACAACAACCAAGAATGCTGTTCGAAAATCGCCAACCAACGTTTTGCGAGCTGCTTTCCACCGCACGGCAAGAAAGACTGGAGAAGATGGCGTCGGCTGAGGGCTATGTACCAAGGCGTACTGACATCAGGATACTAGCTTATACAGCCGACGCCGGACCCAGACTTTGGGATTCTGGCCGACCTCGGGCTGCCTGCCGGCAGGAGCACCCTACAGTTATGACTGCAACAGTGAAACACGAAGAACATCCACATATAACCCATTCCACGTGAAAATGGTATGTGCAATCACAATTAACACCCCTGGACGTTTGTCCTGTTGGGTCATATATATTTGCATGTCCGTTGATGCATCTGCCCTGTTCATACATCCACACCTGATGGCCTGTTGCCATCAATTAACCCTGCATGTTGTTGGACTGTGTATTTCTGTTAAAATTATGCATGTGTTATGCACGCTGTTCAATGGTGTGAATATCTGGGTGTTTGGTTAATGGGAATACTAATGCATGCTGTTACAACTAATTGTGAATGGTATTATATGTCACTAACCCAAACTGTCATGACATAATGCAAAATATAGGACGACAGGGAAGGCGGGTTCCAGCGGACCCACCTCTCCCACCTCAGCTGGCGAGTGCACCTGGCACTAGTGCCGAGTCCGGACCCTCCTCCGGTGGCCCTGTGCCACCTGCGGGTGGAAGCGCTGCAGGGGATGGGGCTCGCCCCCCCCCTCTGCAAGTGTGGCCGGAGGAGAACCACCACTCACCCTCGGTAGCATCCGGACTGTGGTGCATAGGGAGATTCGGGACTCTGTTCTCGAGCCCCTACGCCAGCTCAAGGCACGGGTGGCGCAACTAACGGGCATGCCTGTTGCCCCGCCTACACAGCCCCCAGCACAGCCCTGTCCTGGGCAGTGAAGGAACAGTGGCAACTGCCTATGGGTGGGGATATCAGTTCCACTGTTGCCATCTGTAGGCTCATGGGCTCTGGATATCCAAACCTCCGTCCCAGTCAATTGTGTAACCCCCCCACACGTGTCATACACCGCCCATGTATGCGTCTTGTTTGTTTACCTA
>NC_056728.1:1350786244-1350810342 GCF_019279795.1 Protopterus annectens
AACCCCCAGAGTGAGGAGGTGATCTTGACCTGAATCAGTGTTCTGACTGCTGGGGTTTGGTAGTATGTCATATGGAGTGTGCCAGGTACTGTTGCACAGTTGGTGGCTGAGCACTGATACCTGGCCATTTACATGTGTATCCACCAATAGACAGACAGATGCTATATATGTGAGATATGTTGTAACATAACAGTCGAGTAGCATGTGTAGTATGTGTGCCAAATTCTGCTGACATATATTGCTGATATCAGGTTATTTTCTTTCTCAGGTACATGGCCCACCCGCGGAATCCCACTTACTCCACAGCTGAGGATGAGGAGATACACCAGAGCCTGGTGCGGGATTATGCAATACTCTTTTCCCGCACCAGCCAGAATCAGCAGGAGAGGGCTGCACTGTGGCAAGACCTTGTCCGTCGGGTAAATGACATAGGCATGCATAATAGGACATATGAGCAGGTATGACATCACTGCAGTGATTTAATCAGACATGTCCGTCAGCGTGCGTCGGATATCCACAGGCAACAGGTCACCACAGGTGGTGGGGTGGCTACACATCCCCCACTCACCAGACTGGAGGGACTACTCATGAGTGTAGTTGCTCCAGTCCGCCAGCAACAACAGCAGCAGACATGCATTATGATGGAGGCTGGAGCCACGCAGCAGCAAGACAGTGAACATGCAGGTAATATGCCATATGTATAGTTGACTGTTGTGTACACTGGTAGTTAATGCATGTGTGAGGTGTGTCCTTGGTTTGTAGCTGTCACCATAGTATTTAATGTGCAAGTGTGATATCCTCAATATTAGCAGCTGACCTGTGAAAGGCGACTGTTGTACTACTGACCTGTATCATACTCAGTAACAATGGCACAGTTGTGCCCACTGACATTAGTTTCTTCATGTCTGCAGGTCCCTCTGGTAGAACAGCAATGCAGCCTATCCATGCTGGTGAGTGTGTATTAACAATTCCTGTAATAGTTTTGATAGTAATAGTACTATTTGGCTCACTTAGTAGTGCTCTTTGTATGCATGTAGGTGTGTCTGTCTGTGTGTTGATATCACGCATACTGAGTACTGTACAATTGTGTGAAACTGTGTGCATGTGTGCACGTGTACATGTGTGCATGTGTGCACGTGTACATGTGTGCATGTGTGCACATGTGCACCTGTGCATGTGTGCATCACTGGTAATGTGTAGACATCGTAAACTGTGTTTCCTGTTTCCCTCCCACAGGTTCTGGTGCTGCTCTGGTGTCATGTAGCAGGGAACTTGAATCAGGTGCCGTGGGTACTGATAATGATGACATCTGTGTAATGGCACAGGAAGGTATGCCAGGGTCCGCCATTGGTCAGCCGATTGACAGTACACAGCTGTCGACCCCATCAATGCGCACAGTTATCCTGCCAATACACCCTTTGTCACCAATGTCCCTAGGTGATGGACAGCATACAGTGGGCATTGACCAGGGTAATGTGGTATATGTGGCACATGCCTCCCCACACAGCAGCCATGGGCATGGCCCAGAGATGGTACCACACAGACAGATGTCCAGGGGTTCTCGTGGGAGCATCCGTGGGCGTACTGCCCCTGTCAGACGTGCCCACAGAGGTCTTTCCCGTGATTTCACCGATGTCATAGACAGACATTGTGGGGACATATTAGACTGGTTCCACAACTACATGTCCATGAGCCAGGGCGATGGTGGGCGGTTGAGGCGTCAACGTGGCCGTATGCCAGCAACAGCAGCAGCTGGCAGTCGTCGCGGACGACAACAGGGCCGCGGCCGCCCCCGTAGTGCCAGCAGCAGCCCCAGCAATGCTGGGTCTGTGCTGTCATCAGACCGCCCCAGGAGACCACGTGCACATGGCTCTGGCCAGGCCCGACAGGGATCTGTGTCCAGTCAACGAACACCTGCTTCTGATGACAGTACCCAGTCTGGGTTGGTACTGGATACGGTCCGTAGCACCCCTGCAAGGCACAGGTACCGTGTCCGTGGCCAGAGACAATGATCTGTATGACCTGGCAGGTACAGTCTGTGGCTGTCCACAAACACCAGTATATGGCAGCCATGAGGTGGAACTGTGTGCATCCATACACACATGCGAAATAACACCTAGGGCTACCGCATACACACACACACACACACACACACACACACACACACACACTGCATCAACATTGCCCCACCTTCTACTGCTGTCCCTCACCAACACACATACATGTCAATCGGTGGTATCGGTGGCTGACTCAGGCATACCAAGTTCACACCCCGTGCATATGATGAAACTGTGCCACCTCCTGCAATCTGTAACAACTGTGCAGGTACAGGTTAACATGTTGCTGATGCACAGGGTGACCACATAGATGTGTAGTAATAGTATCATGTTGTTAACAGTACTGTGTGCTGAATTAATTGTGGGTATATCACAGCATGCCTGATGCAGTAAGTGTGTGATTGTCATGTACTGTTGTCTACACCCATGGTAATTACCATAGTGTATCATCTGCGCATGTTGGCATACTGGTGGTAATGATGTCAACAGAAGGCTACATACATAGGTAGCACAGGGGATAAGGTAATGAATGTAGTAATACGCAATGATGGACATGTAAATTGCAAGTGGCATGTTGCCCACACTGAACTCTGCAATGCAGATGTTTGAGGATGTTGATATGTGTGCAGTACTACACGACTGGTACAGGACACACAGGAGCACCCTAGCACTGCATGCTCACATCTCATACCATGCTAGACAGCCCCAACACACAAAACTAACTGTCATAGGAGGAAGAGTCCCCATATATGTCAGGGATACTGTGGTGGCAGGCCAGGTAGCATACATCCTACTAAGTATGGAACCACTGAGTGAAGGCTCAGTGTCTGTTATTTGACATGTGTATTACTGCAGGTATGAGCACATGGGTTTCCATCCAGTTATTGTACATCCTGACAGTACATGGTCTGTACACTTGTGTGCGCTGAGACTGGACCCTAGCCATCTGACCCGTGTATTTCCATGTACATGTGCATAGTGCCTGCATATTTGCAATGTTACCTACTGGAAGTGGTACAGCTTGTTTGTTGTACAATGGACTACATGCAGCCCTGTTTACTGTAGCTTTGTTTGCATGCATGTTTGCTTGCAATTACCCTGGAATACTGATCACACCTGCAAGGCATAGTTATAGAGCTTCTGTGGACTCCTAGTGCCATCTGCATAGCTTACTATATTGTATGTCCATGTCCCACTTGACAGGATGTCACCGTTTGTCCTGTTCACATGTACATTGCCTGTGACACAGTGCATATGACTTAACTGGCATGTGTCCACGTGAGCAGTCATATATGCTACTGCTAACTAATCACAGGCCCTACACCTTCACATATTCATCTTCTGTTGAACTACCTGCTTCGCTAGGGATAGCCTGCACCTGTCACCCCTGGGCTTTCCGATATTGGCAAAGGCTCTTGCTACCCCCATAGTGCCTATGTTAGGCAAGGCTCAAATGACAAACCCACCTTCATAGGTATCACAAGGGATAAGAAACTAAGAGTAATGCTACCCAACGCCAGAAGTCTAAACCTCCAGATGCATGCACCCGAAACTCTCCTTGGCATGGAGAACATAGATATCTGTGCAGTAACAGATGCCTGGTTCAGGGCTACTGAGAGCACACCAGCACTACCAGGTTTAACCTGGTTGATTTCTTTGAAACAGTCACCAAGGCCATTGACGAGGGAAGGTGGTTCACGAGCCTACCTGGACCTGCAAAGCCTTCACAACAATACCCCACTTGGGCATTCTAGAGAAGCTCACCAGCTTAAATATAAGCCCCTATGTCACTAGATGGATTGCACAGTGGCTCAAGGACAGAACCCACATGGTTAGAATTGCTGGAGCCATGCCAGACTCCAAACCATTTACGAGTTGTGTCCCACAAGGCTCAGTCCTGGGACCTCTCTTGTTTGGTATATATTTATTGGAGGTACAGGCCAACACAGACGAACTGTGGCTGACCAAATATGCAGATGACTGCGAACTGGACACCATAATCGACTCTCCAGCCGACACAAGCATCTTCCAAAGGGGCATCATAGAAACAGACAACTTGTGCCAGAGCCATGGCCTTCAGCTGAACAGTGTTTAGAAAGGGAAATGTGCATCCTGTAGTCTGTTCTCCTAGTTGCCAAAAGGGACATTTCCCTCACACACAATTGCACACACACTAACCCCCCTCAGCCAAACACGCCCACTTGCCATTTGCAGGATTCAAACCCCTACCTAACTATGTTATGACACTTGAGATGGACGCATTAGCAGAGCGAGCTATTCGCATTACTGGGAGGTTTCCCTTCTCCTGCTATACTTATAGAGTGCTGACATCATCGGTGTTTAGAAATGGGAATGTGCATCCTGTAGTGTGTTTTCCCAGTTGCCAAAAGGGACATTTCTCTCCCACAGACTTACACACACATCAACCACACACACACCAACCCCACTCACACACACACACACACACACACACACACACACACACACACACTGAGCATTTGCAGGATTCAAACCCCTACCTAACTATGTTATGACACTTGTGACGGACGCATTAGCAGAGCGCGCTATTCGCATTACTGGGAGGTTTCTTTTCTCCTGCTGTACTTATAGGGTGCTGACATCATCGGTGTTTAGAAAGGGGAATGTGCATCCTGTGGGGAGGCAGACGCCAAGCACACACCGGCTAAGCTGTCATTCCCTAGGGCAAACAGCCTAGTGTTGACCTCTACACCCATATGTTTAATTGTCAAATGCACATTATTTGTTGCTGATAGACTGTTTGCACATCTTTATTGCCATAGCATTTCCTGTTTGTATGAACAACTTGTGCATCTGTGGAAGATGTTTGCATATGGGAGGGATCCACTACATCACGCATGTCTCTGTAGTCATTTAACTGTGTGCACTGGGCAGACTGCTGTAATGTGATTGGTTCCTGGAATAACACGTAAAAATACCAGATATGTGTGTCCAACTGCTAAACTGAGATTTGGCCTAAGTGTGTGAGCATGCCCAGTTCAGCCTTCCCATGGCATGTTGTCCAACATATGTCTCATTTATCAAAGTGTGGGAGCATGCCCAGTGTGAGCATTCCATATGTTGAACTCTGCAGCCCACCCCATTTGTGGATGAGTGTGAACTTCAACAAATATCACCCGTTTATGGTTGTGTGTTGTGTGTCATTTGTAGTTACTGTACAACTGCTTTGTGTGTGAACATAACAGGATTATACTGTGCCTGCAGTGTTTGCATGGGATACTTTGCATACAGTTGTCAACATCCTTTCACACTGACCTAACACTGTAGTACTGTATAGTGTACTGGTAGTACTTTGACTGTGGTGGACAGTATCCTGGGCTTTAGTGCTATCACTGCTTTACATTTCAATAGTGAGCACAACAGCCTGGTTAGGGGCCAGTTGTGTACATCTGACCATGTTGCATTCTGTTCAGATATGAACTACCTAAACCAGGCTTGTCCAACATTGGTAGTGCATTCCACAACACAAGTGTACGTTTTGCAAACACTAGCAATGTGCCCTAGTCCATGTCTAATGCTAGTTGGAGAGTGTGTTTGTCCTTCAACACACATTGTAAGTGGAGTTTGCCATGACATATGTCATGGTTAGTATACTGTGCCTCTGTCTACCTGTGACATGACAGTGATACCCAGGATAAAGCTACCATCTCCCATCCATTCATCAAGATTCCTATTGAGGAAAATTGATAAGTGACTCTATGGGTAGCCTGTACTGGGAGTTCACTCATGGGTGGGGGTGGCTTCTGTGTTATGGATCATGCAGTACAGCTTGTCCTATGCAAGTCAGTGCTGGGGTTCAGGTCTCATGTGCATAGCTCACTGCCATTCAGATTGTACAAGGTGCAGCATGTTTATTGATACCAGCAACACAGGCAACACATGGCATCTGTGCAAGCTCTTTGATACTCCTGGTGAGGTACTGTTGGGGACTTTACGGTTGATGGAGGTGTCTGCTGAGGTACATCCCACAGGGGCTATTGTAGTCAATTGTACCGCTGATGGAGGATGACTGCAGAGCCACAATGACCTCCCCTTATCTAGATCTGACAACCTTCATGATTAGGTGGGTGTATGGTATGTTTCTGTAAACACTACAGCACATGTTTGTCCAATGCAGGATATCTATCACCTTGTGTCCCCAGGTCTCCCATTACATGTTAAACTACATAATGGGTTAACACCTATGTGGTAATTGGTGGGCACTTACTGTATATCCACGGGGGTTGACTATACACTTTTCTGCAATTAGCTTGCTGACATGGCTATGGCACCAGTTGTCTGTTTCTATGTGGCCCTTTTGTGGGATGCTTGTGTCAGCTGGTGGATCATATATGGTGAGCAGTTTGTAGTCCTCTGCAAACATGTTCAGACACAGTCCTTCCATGTTTGCCTGTACCTATGGGACATATATACCAGACGAGGGAGATCCCAGGACCAAGCCTTGTGGGATGCCAGTTATATCTGGTTTGTAGTCTGACATGGCTGCAGCATGTCTGACCATGTCTGTTCTGTCCTTGGTCTGGTTTGCAACCCCTCTACTGACATAGGGGTTTATATTTAAGCTGGTGATCTTATCTGTAATGAACACGTAGGGTATTGTATAGAAGCCTTTGCAAGGTCCAGCTACGCTGTGTGGACCACATTGCCCTCATCAATGACCTTAATGAATGTTTCAATTGAGTCAAACATGTTTAGGGGGCAGGATCTGCACTTAAGAAAGCCACACTGGGTAGGGTCAGGTGTCAGTAGGTCCCCAATATCTTTATGTCTGTGGTACATGCTGATCCTTTCCACAGCTGTGCAGACCGAGCTTCTCAGGATTCTGGGGTAGTAGTTTTCAGTATCCATTCAGGCAACACCTTTGTTGAGAAGGACCACTGTTGTTGTACACTGCTCTTTGGGTACATATTCTGTGGTAAGGCTGACATTGAGCAGTAGTGTGATTTGGCATTCCATTCATCTTGGAGTCCATGTTGCACTCAGCCCAGGACACCATCTCATACCATTGCTGCGGTGTGTTTTGCTTTGTAGATGCTGGCTGTTACCTCAGCATCTGCAATGTCAGGGGGCCAGCAGTCTGCTGGGATAGATAGTCTGCATTCTGGGGGGGGGGGGTTGCACTGCACCTGTCAGGATGTATGTTGGCAATATGTGTGTGTGTGTTTGTGATATTTGTGTGATTCAGAGCATATCTGTGAATTCCCAACACGGTTCCTACCATCAGTTGTGAAAGCCTTGGGATTATCCTTAGTGTCCTGTACAATTTGTATCTTCATAGGTTCACAGGTTCATACTAGGCTATCCACCCTAGGGCATTTGTTAGCCTAGCCAGTGTGTGTGTGGCTTTTGCCACCCCTTGCTATGTGAATATTATGGCCATTTATGATTTGCTTTGCTGTGCCTCTGTCTGGACATGACACAGTGAAGACCACCAGTGTAACTCTACAATCATCCATCCACTTGGCAAGATTCCTGTTGAAGAGCGTCAGTGAGGGGCTCTGCCTAACATGGAGTGGGATTCTGGTCCAGGGTGTGGGGAGCCTCTGGATTATGCATCTGTCCCCCCAGCACATCCTATTTCATTATTTGTTGAGGTTGACATCTCTCACAGCTCCGATGGCTTTGAGTTTTCTGGGGTGGAGCATGTCCATTACTCCTGTGTTGGGCATGGCCTTCTACAACAGGCATGCAATGCCTCTGTGTAGGCAGTATGTGACTGCATTCAGCTGGGGTGTCTACAGCCAGGCAGCATATGACATGTATTTGAGACCCTTTATCCTCTTGGTGAGGTACCTTTGAGGTCTTTCTAACTGCTGCAGGTGTCAGGTAAGGTACATCCCATATGAGGCATTGTACTAGGTTATGGGTGTGATAAGAGAACAGTATAGGGGCACAATGACCTCTGTTGACGTAGATGTGAATCCTTTCCTGATACGGTGTCAAATGTAGACAGTCTAGCCACATGGGCAAATGTGAGAGTGTCACATAACAGGTTACTGTCCCCTTGTGTCCCTAATTACTCCTTCCATACATACATAATGGTTTACCACCTATGTGGTAATTTGTGGTACCTTGTTTGGTATTTGGTGGGACATTCCTACTGTCCAGTGTCTTCAGGACGGCTGGGTGGGGTTCCTGTGTGTGAGAGTGTGGTCTGTAGCATGCTACAGACTGTACAGCAGTCTTGCCTACAGTTAGTTGCACATGGGTGGACTCCAATGCCTTGTGCATTGTCAGTTACCTGGACGTATGGGTGTCTGTGCTGAATATGGATACTCACCCTCCTTTTATGTTTTGTTCCAGGTTTTGGGGCCATGACACATGATATGTGGTATAACCTAGTAGTGCTGGTGTGCTGTCAGGAGGCTTGCAGCAGGTTTCTGTCACTGCACAGACATCGATGTTCTCCATACTGGGGATGGCCTTGGGAGCATGCATATTGGGGTTTACACATCTGGCACTGGTCAGCATTACCCTTATGTTTCTTTCCACTTATGTTTTCTAGGGTGGTGGGTTAGTCTTTTCAGCCTTGCCTACAAAAAGCTCTATGTAGGTGGCAAAGGCCTTATCCAATATCCAGACGCCCAGGGGTAACAGGTGCAAGCCATCCCAAGAACAGCTGCATGGCTTGTCAAGCATGACATCCCAAGCAGACAGACATTGGATCCCCTTGGAATGACACCAGTAAGTGTGCCACTTGCTATGACTGATCATTCCGTGTTTGTACTGTGGCATTATTTTTGGTAAGGGTAGGATGCTGCAAACGGTGAGTGTCATACTGGCCTGGACTACATAATCAGAGAGCTCATCTAGGTCTCTTTTCATGTAGTCTAGGGAGGTACATCTCAGGTCATTCACACCAGCATGGACTATGACTGCATCATATTTCTACTTGCTTTGGAGTGACCTGCATACTTCTGTTATGTGGCGTATTGTGGCAGCCTACAGGCAGCTTACTGTACCCTTTCCCTTGTTCAGTCTGGTGTGCGGGACAGCAGTGTGTCTGACTATGGAGTCACCTATTACAACTGCATCAGGCATGTTGTTTCTCCTTCTGGCCTGTGACTGTTTGGCACACCAGCTTTGTGTACTATGTGTTGCATGTGCTATGTTTGGAGGTTGTTTGATTGGGTGTCTGCTTTAGAGGCCTCTGTTGGTGTGCTGTGTTTGTAATTTGTGCCTCCGGGAATGTTTTTGTGTGTTTATGTGTTTGGTTTGCAGTTGTGATAGGTCTATGTGGGACTGTGTTTGTGGTGTGTGTGGTTACCTTCTCCTCCCGACTAGTTTTGGGAGTACTGAGTTGAGGGAGCTGAGCCTCCAGTTTGGATAGATGGTTGCATCTCTCACATATATTTGTATTTCTTGGGTGGAGTTGGGGGTTGTCTGTGTACTTGGGGCAGGTGTAACATTGCCTCAGGATTCACAGATTCAACTTGTTGTGGCTGGCCTTAGTGGATTGTATGTGTGGACATATTTTATTGCCATACTACTGATCAGGGATTACTTCATTGTTTATGTTTGCTCTATCATGTAGTAGCTTCCTCATTCTCTTGCATGGTTTGGTTATGGCTGGTGTCCGCCATGCCAGATGCCTGCGTGTATGGCATTGTGTCTTGTTTTAATTTAGGATTGCATAATCCAAGCATTCCTGGCAGTGTTCATGGAATGGCTGTATTACAGGTTCTGAGGTGTGGCCCATATTTTGCACCTGCACAGGACCTTTAATGGATTCCACATCAGTTTGGAGGAGTGCAAATATTGCTTTACACATGTTTTCCACTGTGGTTTTCTGGCCAGGGACTGTGGTCAGGATTTGTATATCCAGTGTGATTACTCTATGGTCTGGTTTTACCAGTGAGCAATACACTTCTCGTCTTGCCATCCAGTACCCACGTTGCCGATTATCACATCCAGTATGCTTACCCCTCTTGTGGGAGTGGTATGTTGTTCCTGGGCCTTTTGGTTTATGGATTCTATGAACTTTTGTCCTACACTGTTGGAGCTAGCATAATGCTCCCAGTCTATGTCTGGGTATTTTCAGTCACCCAATATAATGTGGTTTGGAGGACTTGATATATTCATGTTATCCAGCATAGGCCAGGTGCAGTTCCTGGTGTTGGGACAGTAGTCTGTAGCAGGCTATAAACTGGGGGGCAGTTTTAGCCACTGTTACTTGACCATGGCTAGTCCATGCCGCTTCTTGTTGTGGTACCAACATGGGGGTGTGGTTATCCTTGACAATTCTTGCTAGTCACCCTCCTTTTGTAGCTTGTTCCATGTTTTGAGGCTGTACAGCACAGTATGAGGTGTAACCTGCTAGTGTTAGTGTGCTGTATTGAGCCTTGACTCAGTTTTCTGTTACAGCACAGATATCAACATTCTCCATACTGGGTGAGTTTAGACTGCATGCATCTTGCTGTTTCGACTTATCCCTTTCTTATTCTTATCCCTTCTGATACCTATGGAGATAGGTTTGTGTTTTGAGCCTTACCTATTCAGGGCACACTGTGGGTAAAACAGCCTTTGCCAGTATCCATATGGCCTGCACTGATAGATGCACACCAGTCCTAGCAGGTGGAGCATCATGTCATGCTCAGCATGTCATCCCAGACTGGCACACATTGGATCCCCTTTGACTAACTGCGATACTTCAGTCAATTATTGCACTTGATCATCTCATTGTCATATTGTGGCATGATGCTTGGTGAGGGTAGGATGTTAGTCAGGGTCCTCAGGTGTGCATATAGTACATGGTGTTACATTACTTAACACATGGCATTCATGCCTCAGGTGGTGCTGCAGGGCTGCCTCTGTCGGATGCGCATATTACACTTCCCTGTACAGGTTTGTGAGCAGGTCATGTCATTGTAGGCATCCATGTTATTATTTGAGTGAGTCAGAGGGGTATCATTCCCAGGGTTCCTACTGAGCCAGTGTATGTGCTATGTGTTGCCTCTTTGCCAAGGCCAGGGCATACTGGGCATGCCTCCTTCTGCCTACTGGGGCAGGCTCAGGTTGTTCCTCCTCCGAGTCACACTCTGCCTGTGATGGCCTTGGCAATGGTGAGGGGCTGTTTGGCCCGGCCCTATGCTGGTCCTGCTGCAGCTGTTTTCGCAAGATCATATTATGTAGCATAGCACATACCATGACAATTTGGGTACACGTAGTTGGTGTGTACTGCAAGGCTCCACCAGATGTGCCCAGACACCGGAACCGTGACTTGAGCAGCCCAAACACATGCTCTATTACATTACGTGTTTGTGCGTGTGCCTCATTATGGCGTTCCTGTTCAAGTGTGTGTGCATTTCTGATGGGTGTCATCAGCCACGGCTCCAGTGCATAACCTGCACCCCCCCCACCTGCACCCCCCCCACTAGGTGTCCGTGCGGGATGTCCCCATTGGCAAATGTCTGGTACAGCTGCGTCAAATGCCAGATGTGGGAATCATGGTAGCTCCCAGGACAGCCAGCACACACATTCATTATTATGCCCTGGGCATCACTCACGACCTGGCAGTTGATGTATGCCCTACCCCGCTCACCGGCTGGTGCTTTGATGCGTATGTGCGTGCAGTCTATTGCACCCACTACCTCAGGGTATTCCGCTATTTGCTGGAAGAGACGCATATTGCTGGCCAATACCTCACGGGCATTGAGGAAATATACATGATCACCGACATGTGCTGACATGGCATCCAGGAACTGGTGCAGTACCCTGGAGGCTGATGCCTGTGATATCCCCATCATATCACCAGTTGGTCTCTGGAAGGTACCTGTTGCTAGTATTCTTAGGCCAACACATACCTTGGTTTCCACTGGGATGGGTTCCCCTCTGTTGGTTGTGTGTGTGAGGCGTGGCCTGCACAGCTCCACTATTTGCTGCAGGAGGTCTCTGTCCACTCTATAGTGCTCTACTATCTCCAGCTCATGTAACCCATGGAAGGTGACCCTGGGCCTGTACACTCTTCTCCGTCTCCTCACTGTGGGTTGTCTGGCACCATCTGCATTGTCACCACCCTCAGCAAGTCGCCTATGTCTCATTATGACAGCTATGGCAGCCCTAACATTTCTGCTCTGAGTTCAGCTTTTTCAGTTTTCACTTCTAATAGCTTACTCCTGTCTTGCAGTGTCTCTTGAGAGAAACATCCTGCACTGCTGTTTGCAGAGTTTTAAGTGCTGGGCTGGGCAACTATTCTGCCTGTGTAATTGCCTGCTTCTAATTGTTTTCACCTGCTAGCTCCAGCAGTATTCCCTGCTAGCTTCCTACTAAATCTGCTGCTTCCTTTTTCCTTTCTGTTTCCTCAGGGAGGAGCCGTGTGCAAACCAGCAGAAACACGCTCACAGTGGCTTATACGCGCGCACACATGCTTACACGGTTCAGAATCTGCTTATTTGGATTAAAACGCGTGCGCCCGCGCAAACAGTGTTAAACATCTCCCAACACGCTCCCACATGCTCAGTCTGCCTTACACGCCAAGACACTGCCTTACTCGCGCTTCATGGCATGCACGCCCAGCAAGAAACTTCGGTGTAGGCAACAGTGTACACCTTCCATTTCTTGACTTTCTCATGCTTATCTAGTGGCACACCTCTTTCCACGATATCTGTCGGACATCTGTCATGTAACTCTGACCTCCAATGAACTGCATTTCTTTCTACCATTCCCCCCTGTGATGTCACCTATCTCCTACTCTGTTCCTCCCCCTTCTGTAACTCTTACACTACTCAGACTGTGCTCATTTGCTATGTGACAGTGGAATTCAGTATCCTAACACTCATTTGCATCAGATTGCCTACTAATGCTTAGTTACATGTCTTAGACTCAGCTTCCCCCCTTAGCAACCACTACACGGTGGCCATGTTGGTTTTGGTCTGTTGGTCCCTGCATTGACATTCCATGTATTTGCATAAAACCCACATTTGTGGGTTTATAACCTTCGTTTTTATGTTTTATACAGCGCAGCCCGTTTGCTGGGCTGCGCTTGGTTTAAACATCGGCAATCGCGAAAAAAATTATATTTTTAATATATTTTCATCAGGTTACTTTGCCAATGGCCACATATTTGGCCATTGGCATGCTGCCTGACACATATGCACCCTTTATTTGGAGCTGACATGGCTCCATTGCAGTTTTTGCAGAAACGTACTCAGTTGTCAACCGAGTACATTTCTGCAGCTAAAATGGCTCTTACACGGGCTGTTCTGGGCTTCCTGGATCGCTAATCATCCTCATTTGCATGCTATTCGGCTGCATGTGAGGTGATTAGCTTATCCACACCCACTCCATGTAAGAGACGTTTTAGCTGGTCTCTTACACGGACTTTGGGCTGTTCCTGGATCGCGAAGGCTGCATGGAGTCTTACACTACTCAGACTCCGTGCAAGCCTTCGGTATATAAAAAAAAAACATAGGGCCGGATTCACGAAGGGGATTGAAGACAAAATGCACTATTTTATTACAGCTATGGAAAGAAATATATATATAATTTTTTTTTTAATTCACTAAAGGAAACAAAGGGAAAACCATTACATTTTTAGATTGAGAGACTACCTTAGATCTTCAAAGTTTTTGCTTTTATTCAAACATTTTAGGAAGACAACTTTAAAACATTTAAGTCAACAGCCAAAGTTTATGAAAATCAATATTGTCAGGGGACAGTTTTATTAGACTGTCCAGGATTATATGTCGTGACTAATTTTATCATAGAAAATCAAAAACTTAAATCATTGTTTTTAGAAAGGAATTATCCTGAAAATACAAATAGAATTATGGATTAAGTACCTCAGATTAGTTATATTAAGTTTTGCCTCATTATACATTATGGGTTTCAAGTAAAAAAAAGTTACATGTTCAAGATTTTACTTGTAGCTTTCCATTACAGATTAATAATCATCATGTCCCTACTAAAGTTATTCAGACTAACTGGAGAATAATTCAGGGGAATTTAAAAGTATATAAAATTATAGGAACCAAACCAAGGTTTTCCTATAAAAAGACAAACACTTTTAAAGAATTATTTGACAAAGGTGCTATTAGATTTGACATTACTTGTTCTGTATCTGAATGGGGGGTGTTTATTGTGACAAAGGGGGATACTGCCAGATCAGCTATATGGAATTTTGTAAATAATTATATGTCATTTGTGAATATCAACATGATTTATATAGATGTGGGACAAAAGGAGATACTGCCAGCACAGCTGCTTGGAATTTTGTAAATGGTGGTCTCTCATTTGTGAAGGTCAACATGCTTCCTGCAAGGTGCTTGCGTTGCAAATGTGTTACAACTGTACGTCATGTATATATCAAACTAGGTTTGTACAGACATGTGTTGAAAAGATATTTATGGAGTATTGAACTTAATAATGGATCCACAGTGTGCCCTACTGGAAAAGATCAGAAATGTACATGCACTACTGTAACTGTGTAAATGTATATATTTTTAACAGTGGAAACTGGTATACAGGAGGTTAACCTCAGTCTAGTAAAGTTCAGAAAAATAGCTGAAATTAAATTACTTCATGGCAGCAAGGAGACATTGCCTGTGTGGAGAAGCTTTCTGTATTGTCTTGGAAGTGTTTTATGATTTCCAGACTTTGCCAAATATCGGAGGAAAAGCCCTTGTCTTATGTATTTTTACAGGTAGATGCTGAACACTACCAGCTGCAATCAATGGTTGTTTTGGGGCCTGGGAACTAGGAGTGAGATGACAAGCCATGATGTCATTCTGCAAGTTATCCCAGCAGTAATATTTGAAATATTAACCAGAGAACTCTCAGAGATCAAGCATTCTGTATTCGGTCTTTAACCCGATCAGATCTATTCACCACATCTGCCTTGTCCCAGTATGTGTATAGGTTATAGTAATTCTCTTAGATATAGTCAGGAATATAGCAACATTTAAATAAACAAAGAAAAACATCTAAATTGAGACTGTCCTGCAATGCTTTAAATATTGACAGTGATTTTGAACACTGATGTCACTGTAAAATATATACTTAGCATTGTGTTATTTACTATTAAATAATACATTTAAACCTTTCATTGTGGCCGATCTGTGTAGAGCTAAAAGTTCTGAGGAGTACTTGCATATTGTTTGGGGAAACTGTGTGGGCCATTCCTATGAGCCTTGCACTTGTGGGCCACTCCTATGAGCCTTGCACTTGGTCAAACTACCATTTGTATTGATGGTAACATTACACAGTAAGACTGGGCACCCTTTGTTAAGGGCTTAAAGTAGCTGATAAGGAGCTGGCTGGTGGCAGTGATAACTACCTTATAGTCTGGGCAAAAGGGGGGTATAACCAGTAAACCTGTGCCAGCCTTTCCCAGGTGTATGCATGTGTGTGTATCAAACCTCAAAGAATGTGTGCGTCAGCTATTTGGGCAGGGACACAAAACACTGGTTGGACAGAGGGTGCTGAAGGTCTTGGCATGGCCACTCAGCAGAGATCTCAACTCTGTAACTGTGCCAAGTGGGGAGCCTTTTTTGGGGATAAGTAGAAAGAGGGAGAAACCAGCCCCGGACTGGCTGTGGTCTCTGTGTGTTCTTAAGGGAAACTACACTTTATGCAGAGAGCTGCATCTGGAAATACTGTGTGTGCACCTGTCCATCCTCTCAGTGTATGTCCCCCAATGGTGAGGATTGAGGCTCCATGATTACCAGTCCAGTGGTGGGTCATCACATTTACATGTGGTAAATGTAAAATATGTACATTTTACTTTTAAATATAATTTATTCTGATGTAATTTTTAGAAATACATACAATTCTAATTCACGTAATTTACTATACCTTGCTTTTTGCTGTTCTTGTCGGGGGTTGTGTGTGTGTGTGGAAAGACCCCTGGCTAAAAGAATTAGGAAGCATAACCTGTCTATTAAAAAGAGACGAGACAAATACTTTAGCAAAACGCAGCTTAAACTGTGCAGATTTTAGAAAAATATTTTTTTTGGTACTTGACCATGTTAGAAATTTTATTGGTGATGTAAATGGTTTTCTTGATGAAAAATAATTAAAATGGCAACTGCAGTTAGCTGTGGGCACATTTCCTTCCTGGGATTAATGAACATTTAAACATCAATGTATTTTAAACTGGCCCAACTGAAGGAAGTGACATCATGTATTGTAATTTAGGTGACTTAGTTTGAATTGGTAAAAAGGTAACATAGCCACCATAGCTTTCCTCCAAGATGCTGGTACTCCCCATGCATGCAACCTTCACCTTTTTAAAATACGGTTAAGCAAAGTCTTCCTGATCTTTATTAGTTTTATTTCCTCCAAACTTCCACAGGAATACAGTCTGCACTGGGCGACTTCCCAAGCTGTTAATTTTTGAGCCTCGTCTTTTTAATTTTTTTTCCATAATTAAGTTCTTCATAAATACATTTCCCATTTGTGCCTTTTCGTTGTTTCCCCATTCTGATTCTAAAATGGTTTCTACTTTCTGCAGAATAAGTCACTGCACCAAAAGTTTTTGCACACTAGGATTTTTAACAAAATAGTTGCTTAACAGAAACCCTTATAAATTCTTGCATCTTATCTAAATAGTCCCATAAAATTTTCCCATTAGCACTCTGCAGTTGCTTTTCTTGTTCCAGGAGAATCCCCCCCTTTTTCTGCAATACCTTAACCTCGGTCAACCCCTCTGAATAATTTCTATTACTTCTTTCCCCCTCTTTTTTCTAATGTTTATCCCATTTACTAGCTATCCCTTCTGCAGTATTTTCTGTCTTCTCTAATAACTCACATAATTTTAATTACCCATTCCTTAAAGTCCTTATTTTTGACAAAGAACTAGGAAAGTGCCAGTGTCTTATTTTTAAATCAATACTCTGCATCTTTATCTTACGTTTTACTGGTGTTATGACCCAATTTAAATATTGGACGAGTCTCAAAGCTTTCAATTAAACACCCATGCTCCTGTAAACTACAATTTCTATCCAATCTAGCCTTGTTACTGTAACTTGGGAAGGATCATGTAAATTATGTCAGAGTTCCTGCTACTAAATTCCTTACTTGCATACCAAATATTCTCAAATAAGGGCTTCCTATTGAAATGCAGGTACTCAAAATGCAGAGTGATGAGAAGCTAGAAAAAAAATTGAAAACGAAAGAAGTGTAAATCTCCAAAACATCGCTCCTCTCCTTTAAATATCTTTTTGCAGGGGGCAAGCCCCCACCCCCCCAAACTTATACCAACTCTGAGATAGCCATACCTCAAAGAAAAGGGAATATTCCAAGCAGTGACACCTCAAAGAAAAGGGAATATTCCAAGCAGCGACATCTCAGATTTAGTATATGAAAGTTTGTTTGCTCGGTCAGTCACTGCGTTTCAGGACTTGCTCTACTGGGTCCCAGGATTTCAAACTAAGTCATTAGAAAGCTACCCTCCATTATAATTTCCTTCTAGTTCCTCCGATACATCCTTACCATTGCAAATCAGGTTCCAATCCCTAACCACAAATATTCCCTCCTGAAACCTTATCATTTCTCCCCAAATTCTCCTAAGCTCTATAATATTAGTTTTAGATGAAATGCATGCCAGTTTAATCTTCCTATGGCAATAATTTCACTTACTGCCACAACTCTACCATTATTGTTTTTCCCCCTCTGCTATTATTAATGGTGCCAATCTTGCAATCAGTACTATCACCTCCCTTTTCCTTTGCTCCAGATACTCTGATGAAGGTCCATCCTAAAATCTAGTCCGTATCAAATTCACATGCTCATTTCTAGACCTATAGCACTATTTGCATCCCTACTTGTTAATATAATGCAAGTATAAACAAAAAATGATTTACAAGACCACTTACATTCCATGTTAATAATGAAAGCAGCCAGTCAGGTAAAACTTTATTACTATCACATACTGCAAATTATACTTCTTTTGAACATATCTTTCCACACATCTTTCCAACTTGAAAACTTAAACTGTCTGACAGGTTCTCTCCATATGATCTTATGTCAAATTTTTCAAGATTTTCTGTTTCAACAAAAATATTCAAGGGAAAAAAAACAAATACATTTTAACCCTTAATCCCTTTTTAACTCACAAGCATACAAAGCTATATACACTTAAAAAAAAAAAAAAAAAAGAAAAAAAAAAGAAGAGGAAGTTTACCCCTCCTGCAGCAAAATTGACAGAAGCATTCACAGGCATTAACTATTGTAAATCAGGGTTAAACACACAAGCACACCTTGATCATTGTTCTTATTTCAACCCCAGATGTGAAAAACAACTTACATGCTTAACCCTTAACTTTTAGCCTTAAGAAAAAGTACACCGACTACCATTAAATACACAAATTAATCTGCATACTGGTCTATTTAATGCATTACAATACTAAGGCTGCTGGGGAGGCAACTAACACCCAACTTTCCACAGTTTGAAACTTCATTTATTTTCACTGAACTGACAAGTGTCTCTAACAATTACGTTGTGCCTTAGATATTACGATCAAAACACCATTCAACCATTTATCAATAAACGTACTCACAATCTCAAACTAAAAGCATTTGTTAATGGAAAAATATGGCAAGTAACTGCCTATGCAAGAAAGAACCCTGTAAATTTCACTCAAGAAACACTGATCAGACATCTTCCAATTAACTGCTTGCATAATTCTGCTCTTTGCCATAAGCTAAGAGCCAGGTGCTAGTGGAAAAAATACATAATATTGCAAATGGAAGAAAGAGCTATATTTTTTTAGCTTATTTGCTTAAAATACCTTGTTTTTAGTTTAAATTAAAGGGCATAAATCTAGATATCCATGTGTACAAAACAGGAAATTATCTTTTAATTCTACATATATGATCAATACACTTTACATCTTCCCCCAGCAGCCTAAGATCACAACAGTACATTAACTTGCTTCTTTCCAGCCTAATTTTCACATTCTAAAGCCTGGACACACTACTACTTTTTAGTACTTTTTACTTAATATGACTAGCACATAGAGCAGTCAAACTGTCCCACCTCACATTTAAAATACCTCTGACTGCATACTACACAGAAATTTACAATATAGCATGCAATTTACATTATACAAATATTACAGTTGCTTCTTCAGTCTCTTTAGTGTCCTTCTAAACATTAATGACACAGAGGGGCTTGTGCTTAGAGTCCTCCAATGAGTTTAACACAGTCAAATGTTTTACCTTTTTCAGCCACATATTACAGGGTCATAATTCACTTGTCTAACTTACATTTAAGGGGAATGATGCTTTAGTTTTTTTTTTTTTTTTTTTTAATTCACATTGTTGCTGGTCTTCTTCCTGAGCATCTTGACCACCCAACACCTGTCTCTGGTTTTAATCCAAGTCCAAGGTGCTCCTAATTCTTCTAGTCCGTTTCTGTGCTTTTCCTTCAGAACAGTGGATGTTTCACTGGCAAAGATTCTCCAAGGGATTTGCTATTGTCAAACGAATGAGAACCAGAGTCCCAGTCAGCATTCTGTCTCACTCTTTATTGGCTAAACTTTTCTCCTCAGTCTGCTCTGCATCCAAAAATGCATTTAATCCCACAGGGAAAAAAATCTGAAGACAGCTGGATAGAACAACTTTAAATTTTATTTCTGCCATTAAACATCCCCAGATTGCCAGGCTACACTCACTTTTCTTCTTCATGGTGTACCATGAATAATTTTTTCCACAAACACTATGCATCCATAATTTTTTAATACTTTTTCATTCTCTCACAGTTTGTAAGGACGGCTCGTTTTGCTGACATGAATGTAGCTTTACTTAAATAGGTACTGGTTGCTTTCTTGTGCCAGATTTGGGACATATACATGATGTGTTCTTTCAATTAACAAATCCTGCTGTGACACACTAGTTTAGTTGCGCTTTATGAAAATTAATGCAATCTAGTCCATCCAGTTTTGAAAATTAATGCAATCTAGTCCATCCAGTTTTGTTGGTATAACAGAAAATACCAGGATTTATTTTTTTTGAGAGAGTTATTTTTGAGAAGCCTCACTTTTAGCCCGTCTTACATTTGTTTTGACTACCGATTTCTGTAGTTTTATCAGAACAGCTACTGAAAAACTCCCTCTATTTTTCCAGCCTTCTGTCATGACTTTACTTTCTCCAGGGTTTCATTTGTTTCAAAACATACCTCAGAGCACATGTAATTTATTTTTTATATAAATAACTGGAAGACATTTCCTGTACTAGAGGTGAAACCTGAAATTTTACTGGCTTTTTTTAAAACAATTTCTTACTTTTCACACTGGAAGAGTGGTAATCAACTGCTGCTCAGTGTGCAGCCACTCTGGGAGTCCCTTCCTGCCTTAATTACTGAAGGTAAATCACAAATGGAGTAAAAGTAAAATAGTAACATGATCAACTTACCCCAAAGCAGTCACATACAGGAGCAGAATGGACTGACTAGAATACATCATCAGGAATTAAAAGCAATGAAAGGTATCTGGCTGCTGTAGCCCATTAGCACATTTTTTAAATGAAGTGTTTCATTTACTAAGCACTGAACACTCCCTCACTTGTGCACAAAATAAAACTCCTTCACAAATAATGTGAACAAGCACTTTCATTTCCACTGACATGTTCTCATTAGCAAATGGTTTTCTTCATTTAGGTTACAAACATGCTTCACAACTGCACTACAACACAGTTACTGGCATAAAAGGGATGCTGCTTAAATGCATTTCAGATAAGCACCTGTACAAAAAGCATCTCACACTGCACAGCTGTTCAAACACTTCTACATATGCTGTAATTTCACCTGTGTTGATTAGCTGATGGACGTTCAGCCTCCATCACTCATAGATCCTGCACACCTCATTACACCTCATTTACCTCAATAACACAGTGCATTCTTTTCTTCAGGTGCACTATATCTCGCACACTACTCCATATTCATGTTCTTGTCACAGCAGCACTTGTACAAGTTACAGTAATTTCACATGGGAACATTTAACAGACTGTACAAATGTTAAATCACATCCACCTGCACCCTAAAAATGATGTTAAGTCATGCACCAAGATTCTGTCACACAAGCATACCTATTAATTGGGTATGTGTATAAGAATGATTGACCTTGAACCAACAACCTTGATGTTAAAGGGCAGTCAGGTACTTGTGACTCATGACATCACAATATACAAACCCTCAAAATGCCCAGCACTAAAAATTCTTCAGACCTACTATCCCAACAGACCACTACACTCATGATAAAAATATGTTTCTCCACCAGCAAACCTGAGCTCTGCAGGAAATGCCCTGTATTTTCTTGTGCTGCCAGATCTTGTAACTCAACCTCATTTGCCTTGATGTCCATATCTGACCTACATACATTTAATCTATATTCAAATAATCCTGGTTTTGTTCCTGCTGTAAATCTGGCTAAACAATTTCAAATACACTCTTCCAGTTAACTCCATACAACAAATCAGTGACAGTCTTAATATTGTTTTTACTGGAGTTTTTCTCCCCGGGCCACTGCTGAAAATGGGTACTATTGCCCGACGTCCCAAACAGACCTTCCTGGTCAACAAATAAATCAACAAGAACAGAATCAACCACAGTGGACTCAATGTACTGCTTGGACTCAATGTAATGCTTCCATAGTTTAGATATTCATGAGATCAGGGGCAAGGGAAAGAAAAAGTCTTATGCTTATAAACCTGTGTGGCTCTCCAAAAGAAATATAATCCAGCACAGAAGTAGCTGGAAAGGAGAAAGTATCCCCCTCTGCCTCAAAGCCCCTGCCTTCTTGCTCAGCAAGGGAAAGCAGAGTCTATTAACTAATGTCTGAAGAACTAACATTGCACACTCCATGCAAATTAGAAAAAGGAACAAAGATTCTTGGTCAACATATCTGAGAAAACAAACGGAAACAGTTCAAACATGCAACAGGACAGCATATGCTGACATTCAAATATCTCAAATGCATTCTCAGCCTGCTTGTAGATAATTGTCCATTCCACTGTAAATGCTACTGGTTAATGAAGAGAACAGTCAATTGTACCAAAGGCAAAATCCTAGTCACTCACACATGCTCCCACATCTGCTGAGATGACATTTTGGCTTTTACAGTCTAAACAAGAAAGTACGGAATTGAGATGGTAGCTATAAAAGTCAGAATGGTTTTCAAGTTTGGAAAGAACAGGTTATAAAAGATAAAAGCTGTCAAGGATAAGGTAATAAGTTATATCATTCTGAAGGGTATTCAGGAATTTAAGAATTCAAGTCCATTTGTGATTATGTGAGGTACTGCCAGCATAGCTAGCTGGAGCTTTGTAAAGAATTATAAAAAATGTACCAAGAGTGGGTCCTGCTGGACAGAAATGAAATACACCTGTATACCAGACTCTACTGTAGTTGTTGAAACGAATATATTGCAACAGAGGATACTGGAAAAGAGGTTAATCTCAGTCCAGCTAACTTTACAAAATCGTCTGAAATTAAAATTACCTGATTTAGCCACAAAGATTGTATCTTACAGTTCTGAATGCAGGCCACAAAGACTGTATCTTACAGTTCTGAATGCAGCTAGAGGTGCTAGGTATGTGAAAACCAGGACTAGGAATCCTACTGTATTGTCCTTAGGAGTAAATTAATTGCTACACTGGAAAGGTGGAAGTTTTTGAAATGGTTTTATAGCTTCCAGATGCTATAACATATCTTGACAAAGCTCTGTGTATGGTGACACATATGTGCAAGATTCTGGCTCACAATCTAGTAAAGGGGGGTAGTGTGGGAACTAGAAGTCAGGTGACCAGATGTAAGTAATGTCATTTTGTAATCCAGCACTGAAATGATGTTTTAATACTAAATGATACAGAAGTCTCATGGCAGTCAGTTTTTGAAACCTGACAAAGAAGGACCACTCACCCACTTCATCCTGCCTTGCTCTAATAAGTAAACTAGGGGACAGTAATTCTTTAGATCAGTCAGGAAAATAAAGCAAGATTAATCAAGTATTGTTTTTCTGTACATGTGTAAAACTTTGCATCTGTGTTATTTTAATATTTCCTGTGACAAACTCTTACTTATTAACCTTTGAGAATATTTATATTTATTTGGCGACACTATGGCTGCTCCTAAAAGCCTTGCTGCATTGGTCAAACACCACCATTTGTATTAGTATTAATTTTACTTGGTATAATTGGGTACTCTTGAAATGGCCTTAGAGTAGCTGGCTTTGGAGTGTTCTAGCAGTAGTATCTACCTTATAGTCTGGGCAGACGGTAAATTTGTGCCAGCCTTTCCCAGGTTTGTGTGAGAAAATATCTCTGTGTGCGTGTGTCAGCTACTTCGCGCAGGGACAGAGAGCACAGATTTCATAGAGAGGGTGGTGGAGGACTTGACTTGAACACTCAACTGAGGACACAGCTCTATAGCAGAGTCAGTGGGGAGTCTTGCTTGTGGCCGAGAGAGAGAGAGAGAGAGAGAGAGAGAGAGAAAAACCAGCCCCAGGACGGAGTGTGCTCTTACAGAAAATGAGGCTTTGTGCAGAGAGCTGCAGCTGGGAATAACGTGTGCAACTATTTTGTTCCAAGTAAAATGTCCCTCACTGGTGAAGATTGTGTTTCCTTGATCACTGGCCCAGAGGAGGAGGCGCGTCACACCATTTACTCCTAGCTTACCATAACAGGGTAATTTTTTTTAAGAGTTTGGTGGTTTGAGTAGCAGATGCTCTGGAGAAGAGGAAGAATACTTGATTTCAGACTGGAAGACAAAACATCAGGATGGTTTTGATGTGACTAAACTTTAGAAAGGGCGGATATGGCAAACAATTCACAGAAGACTTCAATAATGTTGCAGTATTCAAACATTCAGTTATACTGGGCTTAACCCAGAGGTGGACTTCTAAGAAGCAATAGCCTGCTCTTCTCTGAAAAGCAGGATGCCCTACCTGCTTAAATAAAATGTTCCCAGTAGTCATCCAAATAAAAAAAATCATTCTTTTAATCCAAGCAGGAATTAAAGTGAGTCTAGACAGAGTATTCCTGTATTTTAAATCATCTTTTATCTTCTTG